>NW_007729701.1:189678-191206 GCF_000696425.1 Galeopterus variegatus
TTGGAGAATAAATTTGAGAAGCTCTATCAGAAGAGCAAAGAAAATAAATAGGTGAAGAGAACTTGAAAGAAAAAGAACACAGATACATATGTAAAAAATATAGTTATTCCTAAGGAAGAAAGTAGGACACTTGGAATATTACTAAAAATGAAAAACATAATTTATCTTTAAAAATATATTTATGTGCCTAACTTAATGAAGTTAAACAATATAATTTTAGAAACATTTCAGACAAAAGTAAATAAAATATTTCAGCATAAATATATTCTTGCATAATTCTGAAATTGAAAGGTGAATAATATAGTCACAGACTCCCATCAGCAGGACTAATCCAACCTACAAAGAAGAAAGAAATACAAAGAAGGAAGGAAGGAAAGGGAAGTAGAAAAGAGAAAGGAGAAAAATATATAAGAGGATTGTAATCAGACTTTTCGGTAACATCATATAATCAAAGAAATTAAGAAACAGTGTACGAAATCCTGGTAAAAGTTAAAACCCTTTAATTTTGTAAACAATCTAGTTTATTTTTAAGCATGAAGGCAAATACAAGGGTACTTCCAAAAGTTCATAAAAATATTTGTGCTTTATTTTTTTTGTTTGAAACTTCCAGTGCACAGATGCCACTTTTATTAGGTAGAACCACATGAAATTGCCAATATTAGATTGTTTTTGACCTACCAAAAAATCCAGCAATTTTATATGATTCAACCTAATATTTTATTTAATCTTTATGGGTTTTATCAGTATCTTTATCATCTTGTTGCCGACTTGGAATGCCTTTCTTTCTTTCCCTCATTTATCCACATCCTACCCATTTTTTTTTTTTTTAACTTTAATTGACATTATAATTGTGCATGCTTTGGGTGACAATATGATGTTTTGATACATATGTATGTTGTATAATGATTGGGTCAGAGTGGTTAATGTAACCATTATCTCATGCATTTCTCATTTCTTTGTGTCAAAATACTCAAAAGCTTCTCCTCTAGATATTATGTAATATACAAAACTTAAGTTATCTGTAGTTACCATACTGTACAATAGAACACCAGAACTGTATTATCTTTTAATTCTATTTTTGCACAAACTTTGTGAAGTACCCTGGTGTTAATTTTTTTAAAAAATCAAGAGATTAAAAAGCATATGTGTATATGTATATACAATACAAAATCCAATATTACTATCTTAGTCTGCTTGTGTTGCCATATCCAAATACCATAGACTGGATGGTTTAAACAACAGAAATTTGTTTCTCACAGTTCCAGAGTCTAGGAAGTCCAAAATATAGGTGCTGGCTGATTCAGTTCCTGGTAAGAGCCCTTTTCCTGGCTTACAGATGGCTGCCTTCTCACTGTGTCTTCACTTGGTGAAGAGAGAGAGAGTGTTGGTTTCTCTTCCTCTTCTTCTAAGGTCACTAATCCCATCATGAGAGCTCCACCCTTATGGTCTCATCTAAACCTAATTACTTCCCAAATGACCCCTCTTCTAATACCATCTCATTGGGGCTCTGGACTTCAACATATGAATT
>NW_007729701.1:191813-216039 GCF_000696425.1 Galeopterus variegatus
ATGAATCATAATTGGAAAGAAAAGAATGAGAATCTTATCATCTCAAAAAGTATAATTTAAGTATTAAAACCAGTTAGAGATAAATATGTCTCTAAATTACAATTGCAAATCTAGTTTTGACAGCAAATCAAGCAAAGTAATATGATTGAAAGATAATATATATGATATAAAAATAATATTTTAATAATTACTTAGGTCTAAAATCCCAGATTACATTAGGGAACAACTGTATGATTGGATAAATCAATAAAAAGCTAATACCTTTTCTTACATAGAAGCTTTTCAAAAGCTACAGCTTTATTCTTGCTTAATTGATTTATACAGTTTTATTAGAGGGCTCTTTGAAAACTTAAACATAATCACCACTTGAGTAAAATCAAGATATATACTATCCAGATGACTGATAAGGATATATGCAAATGATATGTGATCTATATAGCCATAATAATTATTAACATAGACTATAAAATAATAGATGTAAAATCAAATATGAAATTATAATAAATATTGTTGGTTTTACTTCCTTAATCAAAAATAAAGGTGTTCAGATTAAGTTGACAAATTTAAATCCAATCATATTTTTCTTAGAAAAAACATACTCAAACAAAATGGCACAAAAGGGTTTAATAAAAAACAGAACTAGCAATAATTTTTCAGATAGCTATAAACAATAAAATAATAAAATATCAGAGATGGCAATGCTATTTGCAGAGGCAAAAGGAAATTAAATGGGATAAAGATTATTTTATTTAAAGATGCAGTACATGTGAGGACATAAGATTGATAAACTTTGCTCATGATCTTACAGTTTCTTTCAAGTGAGAATACTGAAGAGAACATTTAGAAGCACCTACCAAAATTTCTACCCCCCTACCTTCATCATTATTTTATACTCTACCCTGTCTCATGTTGGTAAGAACATGGACATTTCATGCATGACAAGGGCAGTGCCCCATCCTGTGTGCTCGATCTCAGGACTTTTCTATACATATATATTGCTAGAGCAATTCTCCTCTTGATTTCTTGCATCATCACTTTTTTCCCATGCTACATGATCCCCACTCTAGATGATTTCAGCATATAAAACAAAATAATTAAGTTCCAAATTCCCTCTACCCCTCACCAAAATAATGCCCCCATGTCACTCCTCTTATAGCAAAACCCTTGGAAAAAAATTTTCTATGTGTACTCTCTCCAGTAACCTTCCTCTCATTCTCTCCTAAACCCATTCAAAAGGTTTTCACCCACCTAAACATGTAAAAGAAAATGCTCTTCATCAATCAAATCCCACATTTCTAAATCCAGTGGTCATTTCTCAATCCTCACTGAACTATCAAGAGCACATGACACAGTTCCTCAATCTTTTCTCCTTGAAACACCTCCTTATCTTGGTTTACAAGGCATGATACCCTTCATATTTAATATCCACATCTCTGGTTCCATCTTCTTAGTCTTTTGTACTGGTTATTTTTCATCTTCATAACCTCTACATGTTGTAATACCCCAACATTCTTTTCTTTACCATCTATACTTATTTAATAGGTGATTTTATCCAGAGTATATGCCAATGACTCTCAAACTTATCTTAAATACTCCTCTGAATAAAACACTCATATATCCAATGCCCACTTGACATCTCTACATGGATGTCTTATAGAAGTCACAAGCAATATACTCAAAACTTAGTTCTTGTTATCTTATATAACTCACAAATCTGGATTTTCTGAAAAGTTTTGATCCCTCTATTTTCCAGTTGTTTAGACTAAAATAGTTGGAATCATTCTTGATTACTTTTTTTATCTCATATGCCACATTCACTCCAGCAGCTAGTCCTATAAATTGTATCTTCATATCGTATCTAGATTCCGAGTACTTCATTCCATTTGCACTGCCACCATGCTTGAACAAGCCGTAATCATTTTTTATCTGGAAAATAGCAATAGCAGCTTAACTGGTTTCCAAGATTCCATATTTACTTGGCTATAGTTTATTCCAAACACAGCAGACAGTGTGATCATGGTAAAAAGTTAGGTTTTATTACCCCTTGCTAAAAACCCTCCAACAGTTTTCTCTCTCATTCAAAGAAAAAGCAAAAATCTTACAGTGATCTATGAAGTCCAACATTTTCTTGCCCCCCTTTTAATACTCTGACCTCATCTACTATTGAACTTGTTACCAGCTCTGCTCCAGCCATTCTGGCCTCGTCAGACACACTCTTGAACTAAGTATTCCTATTGTGTGGAAAATTTTCCCCCTAAACATTCTAGGACTAGCTCTTTCACTTCTCTCAGGTCTAACTCATTACCCTTCTTTTCAGTGAGGCATTCCCTGATTATGCTACATAAACATCTTTTCTCCTCTCTGACATCATATCATTCCCTTGCCTTCTTTACATTTTTCTTCTTAACACTTAATTTTATCTAACTTCACAAGTGTACACACAGAAAGACAGAAACATAGGTAAATAGAATTTTTTTTTGTTTTCTTAAGGTCTACCTTGTGCCCACATGTAGTTACCTCTTGGTTGTTTCCACTTGGTGGTGTGCAGGAGCTGGCACATGCAGGCTCACAAGAGCCTGTTGTTTAATGTTCAGGAATTTTATGAGTGTGCACAATTGCTATTAAAAACAATACTACAAACTTACTGTTAATTATTTTAAAAACAAAGGTAAGGATTCAAAACTAATCACTTTCTAAGAATTCTACTACATTTTACTATTTTCTACAATCTTGTAGTTACTTACCTCTGTTCTATCTGTATAGCAGAAATACTACAGAGTCTCATTATTCATGGTAATTATGTTCTATAAAGTTATTGTAAACAATGAATTAGTGAATAATGAACCATTGCTGTTAGGGGAAATTCAGAGTTAGGTTCCTGGGAGACTAGTCAGGACATGTTCATCAACTTATCAATACACAACCTTGTTTTATATGTGTTTCTGTTTAATACACCCACTTGATACAAACTGTTGACTCATTAACGTTGCATTCATGGCCAGCAGCACTGAAATAAGCTTATCTAATGCATGCATTTTTCACAAGGCACATCACAGCTTTCTTGTGCTTAGAAATAGTAGACAGCAGCACTTAGGGACCATTTTAAACAGCAAATCACCAACAAAAAAACCACACAAATATAAAAAATGTGGCAATAAATAGGCCAAGAAAAAGGACACTTATTTACAGTATCAGTGCTGAAATAAGAAGGAGAATGTTGCCTTGTTCAACATCAGCTGAGAATGTGAGCATCAAGCAACTCAAAATTTTGCCATTCTGTGCATGTCTGTGAATGACCATGGAAGGGCTGTAAGCATTGCTTTTGGGGTTACAAATAAATTTTAATAAGTAGGCTAATTCACAAATATTATGGAATCGACGACTCATGAGTACCAACTCTACAATGATGAGCTACTGAGCATGTAAAATGCTTTCTAACTCTGCATTCGGTGATGCCATATTGGTAGTTTTAAATTGGCTGTGGTAGAAGTATTTACACCATAGAAACTGGCAAATATTATAAATGAAGGCTTTATTTATTGCTTGACTGATTATGTAGAGTCTAGAAAATTATGGAGAATATATTAATAATATAGATCAAAGTGCGTTGTGTTTGTAGCATCTATACTGTGAATAGTGCAAAACACTAAGACACTCCTTTTCCAGTATTTGAGAACTATTATCCAATCAGCAAAGAAGTCATTCATGTCACTGAGAACAAGTGAAGTTCCAACATATGTCTTTGTCGTTTTACTTTTGTTCACTCCTCTAGGTAGACAAATATATCAACCAATGTTCATGTCAGATCTACATTGATTTACTCATTGCAATGATAGGTTGTCTAAAGATTCAAGGGTCCTGGAAAAATCAAAAGAAAGGGTTGTCAGGGAATGCTTCGGTTATATGGAATGAACAATATAAAATATTGCATGTTTCATGATTGTTTGTAAACTGTCTCCTATATATCTTTTTAATAAATGGAATGCATCTTAAACTTTTTTGTCTAACTTGTACATGTTTTTCCTCAGAGAGCTGACTGTTATACATTTATCAGCACACCACTGGTAATAGTCCACTCTCTTTAGACATCCAGTGCACTCCATGGTCTACTGAGCTGCCTCACCCTTGTCAACAAACCACGTTTGAGAGGTCCCTTTTCAAATGAACCCAACTGGTTCTCTCCCATCTGGCCCATACATAGCCCATGGGAAAAACAGTTTCTGTTCTGCTCTCCGTGGAAAAGCAGTTCTTTCCCAGTGTATTCTCCTCTCCTCATAGACTGCTTCTGGAAGACCAGCTGTTCACCCTTTAGGTTTCCTGGCATGAGTCAGACATTAGTCACATATGTCTCCAAACTCCAAGGGGAATAGATCATGCTTTCTGACTGGTCTCCTTAAGGCCCTCTTACCTGACCTGAAGTGTGGGGGACGCACCTTCCTCCCTTCTCTTACAGGAATGGAAGGGGAAAATTGAATTTATTGAAGTTATATTTAACAAATGAAAAAAAGCACTTCATAGATATAAATACAACACACAATTCTAAGCTAATAAAATTTAAAAAATACTCTGATTGAATGAATTATTTACAGTCATGCTCCATATAATGACACTTCAGTCAATGACAGACTGCATATACATGCAACAGTGGTCTCGTAAGATTATAATGGAATTGAAAAATTCCTGTCTCCTAGTTGTAGATGTTGTAGCTGTCGTGATGTCATAATACAATTGCTTAATTTGTTAATAAATGTAGTATAGCCTGTGTATAGCATAGCTGCAATAAAGTCTACAGCAGTGTACAGTGATGTCCTAGACCTTTACATTCGCTCACCACTCACTCACTGACGCATCCTGAACAACGTCCAGTCCTGCAAACTCCATTCATGGTTAAGTGCCCTATACAGGTGTACCATTTTCTATCTTTTATACCATATTTTTACTGTACCTTTTCTATGTTTATGTATGTTTAGATACACAAATACCATTGTGTTACAATTGGCTAAAGTATGTAAACGTACCGTACACATGCTATACAGGTATGTAGCCTAGGATCCATGGGCTATAGCATATAGCTTAGGTGTAGAGTAGGCTATACCATCTAGGTTTCTGTAAGTACTCCCTGTGATATTTGCACAATGACAAAATTGTCTAACAACACATTTCTCAGAACGTATCTCCACTGTTAAGCAACGCATAACTGTGTTTAAAAATATAAACATAATAAGATTGCCTTAAGAAGTTATATACAGCTTCAGGTGATGTATGGTGATATATGATTCACTTTTGGCAAAGACTTCAGGGGTAAATTATTTTACTGGTGAATTACCTCACCCTCAAAATAATTGCCATGTAAATTTATGCAGAGGATAGAACATGACAGCAAATTAGTTACTGTCTTATGAGACTAGTAAAATATTGATATTAAAATACATGAAAACTCAAAAGGTAAAATTATAGAATGATAGCACTAATGAACACAGATGGAGGAACTCTCTATAAAATATGGTAAATAAATGCAATAATTTCTTAAAACAGGCTTTTCTCAAAATAAAGTAAGTTTTAGTCAGGACACATAACAATGGTGAGGATCATTATAACAATGAAGGGCCACAAAAAACGATTATATTGTGTAATGATAAATATAGTAATTATCTTGATTTGAGGATCATGGATTGCACACAGGTATTGATAGTCAATGCTGTACCACATAGACATGTAGAATCAATTATGTTTCAATTAAAATATAAATAAAATAATTATAATGATGCTGATGATAGCCAAAATTTATTGAGCATTTACAATATGTCATGTATTGTTTTAAGCATTTTATGTACATCAAATCATTTAATCTAAACAACAACCCATGGATACTTTTATTATTTCACAGATGAGAGAACTGAGCCTCAGAGAAGCAGAGTAAATTGCTAATTACACAGCTAGTAAATCGTGGACTTGGGATTTGAATACAGGCTCCCAAGTCACTCTTGCATATTGAGTGAATATTAAGAGGTATAAGAAAAAGTACATCATCTCAATAAAAAAGACATTTGGAAATATTTTAACATTAAATTAAAAAAATGTGTTAGCCATAACTCTTAAAAATTAGACAAACATAAACCTGCTTAATATGATTAAAAATATATCAGAGTAAAAGTCATATCTTCCTTAACAGGAAAACACCAGGATGAAATGCAAGACAAAGATGTTATCTAATTTCTAAAGTTCCCTTATAAAAATATGGAATAAAAGGGAAGTAAAGAGTTATACATGTTTGAAAGAAAGAATAAAATATCATTATTTAAATGCATTGTGGTTATATACCTGGAAAACTCAAATTAACTTCCCATGACTGATGTCTAAACATAAACATTTTGCATTCATTCACAATAACAATTATGGCAACACTTCAATCACATATAGTAAATTTTAAACACTTAGAAATAATGGCCCTATCTAAAAACATCTGGGACCTATGTAAAGAAAGCTATGATAATTTTTTGAGTTGAGAGAGAGAGACATAGTTTTTCAGATTAATTTTGAGAATAACTAACTATAAACAGCCAGTTTTTTAAAAAAAATAAGATTTATAGTAATAAACTTTTTCTTTTTGTTAAGGAAACATCTTATATAGCCACAGCAATTACAAGCAACTTAAACTGAACAGGTTAGTGGAATGGAATAGATAACCCAGAAACATATCCCAGGAAAATTGTTCCCAAGTTTAGGGTCCCCAAGATTCACCTATCAATGTTGTATATAATATCCAGATTCTGGGGTCCTTTTCAGAGGTATTCTGACCAAGTCTGGCATTATTTACAAGTATCCAAGGTTATTCTGAT
Organism: Galeopterus variegatus; assembly: GCF_000696425.1. Taxonomy (NCBI): domain Eukaryota; kingdom Metazoa; phylum Chordata; class Mammalia; order Dermoptera; family Cynocephalidae; genus Galeopterus; species Galeopterus variegatus. The sequence goes on from NW_007729701.1 coordinate 198,653, forward strand.
GCATATGGCCTGTGTATCATTTTATTATGTGATAATGCAAATATTACATGCCAAAAGAGAGGAAACATTTTTCAATGATGTTTGTAAGTTTTGCTATTAAAGAGAAAAAATTATATTCTCAGATTGCTGTAAGTAAATATAAAAAATATAGAATGACATATAAAGAAGAAAACAAAGCTAATGTAAAAATATACAACTGCATTGTTCTCAAACTTTGCACTAAGAGACCTAGGGCACCACAGTCACCTCAGCAGTGCACCATGGGATATTTTAGATTTCCAAGTAAACTACAGCAATACTTGACATCTGTTCGGCAAAACACCAACTATGAACTCTAGGTATGCAGTTTCCTCATTAGATAGAACTACACTGGTTTCATTGACATCATATCTTTCCATCATAATAATTGCTGTGATAGAAGCAAATACAGTGTAAAATTCAATTTGTGTTGGGAAGTGAGAGTGGCAGTGTCTGATTTGTTTCCAGTATTTGAGAAGTTGTGCATTATCTAATAAGCACATGCTTCCTGTTAATAACTGCAGTTATATAAGAATGAAAGAAAGGATGTTTTTAATTTATGAGTATTTTTTTTCAAACAGCTACTCAGTTGTTAGTAGGACATAAATATTTATTAAATTGTTTGGACCTAATTACTTAATAAACATTAGTAGTAGGTATTTCTTCTGGCCAGGGGCACCCCCTGAAAAAATTACTAAAACACTAAAGGAGTTGTGAATTGAGAAAGTTTGTATAACTTACAAACAGAAAAATAAATTTTTAATTGATTTTTGTATGAGAAAGGCTTAAGCAATAGAAATAGCAATAATAATATTAATAGTAAAACTAATATTTATATATTGAGTGCTTGCTACTTAAGATCCTATGCTTAAAGATTTATATGAATTATCCCGTTTATTTATCACAACGATCTCCTCAGAAAGGTTTTATTTTAATCTCAATTAAGATTTAGAGAAATTAACTTTTGCAAGTTAATTGCTTGTTATAGTTAACTGGTAAACCAACCCAAGTATTAAACTGTAGCATAACTCTATATGCAACAAATATGATAAACTGTTAATAATATAGTACTCTCACTAGATGTCTAGAAAAGCATCAAAAAGTAATAAAAATGACTAAAATCTGTGACTTCAACATCCGATTTTTAGCCCCGTAACAGCAGCAACCACACACTTTCACCTCTTTGTCATATATCACCCATCAACAGGTACTTTTTAAAAAATGAACATTTTCTTTTACTTATAAAAATTATGTATTTATTTTCTCCCCACATTATTACTGAGTGACTCTGGGCGTCTAGTAGAGTTGATTCTTAGATAGTAGACAACACGACATACTTTGCACTGTCCAGGGTGGAGATTCTTGTCTATGGATGCCAGCAATGCTGAGATGCACTGCGATAGGCGTTCTGACTGCCATAGGTGGAGTGCAACTGGGTACAACCTTTCTGGGAAACACTTTGACAATGTGTGACGAAAGTCCTAAGAGAGACCCACCCTCTAATTCCACTTTTGGGAATTTTTCCCAAAGAAATAATCAGAATGGCGGTTAAGATTTTGTTTCAGGAAATTTTACCACAACATTATTTATCAAAGCAAAACTTTGAGAGCAGCTATGGTCAATAGTCAATGAATGGTTAAGGGAACTATAGCAATCCATAGAATAGAATATTAGGCAGTCAATCAAAACCATATTTTTGAAGAATATTTAATAGTGTGAAACTGTGCTTTGTGAAATAGCAAGGAAAGACAAATGTAAGAATTATTACCAATCAATTTTTAAAAACCACTAAAACCCCAATAGGCAAAAAAAAAAAAAAAGGAGGCATGCAGTTTGAATCCAATACTAATGTCAGCACACGCACATATACTCACACAGAAACATGCAATTGAAAAAAGTTGAGAATATTCAAGATAGTTCAATGTGGGTATTACACAGCTTGGGACTATGGTGATTTAAAATTTATAATTTGATTCTACAAATTTTTTCCAATGTGCATGCATTGCTTTTATAATAAGATAATTTGCATATAAAATGTCATGACCAATAACAATGAGAATTTAATACAAATATAAATAAGAAATCAATGATAAAACTTTAAAAAAAATAACCCCATGGTGGTGAGTCCATTAAGTGTGGTTTAAAGGGCTTCAAAGGTTGTAAAATTGGATTTGTATAAGACAGAATTAAAGTTAAGAGATAATTATGTATTCAACATTTATTTAGTATTTATTATGTGTAAGACATTGTATCAACCAGGAGCTGTTTATTAGATAATTATTTCATAGTGTAATGAAGTAGACTGTGTTATTATTTTATAGCTATCAATATTTTATTGAAGCATATTTAATTGGGCAGAGACAATGCTCAGTTGGTCTCCAGGGGAGATAACTAACAGGGGAGATATGTATTTTTATATATTCTCCAAAAATAACTATTGCATATTTTCTTAAGGTATTCAGAGATTTTCAACCTTTTGGGAAAGATAAGGACAATATCAGAATGTACATAAAGGAGTTCCTGAGTAGTTTATTCAGAATTACCCTGAGTAAGACAAAACCACAGCCAAGCAGGTTGAGAATGAAAAGCCACCAGCTTAAATCAATGCTTCTGGTAGTAACACACCCTACCGGGAGGGATTGTAAAGAAAACAAATAACATCAGGAACCCTAGGCAGCTTTTCCTGTCCAGAGTTTACAATTATCAGAGTGGAACAATTGGAGAAAGACACATTTCAAGGATGCCCTAGACACACCTTCAGACAGTCGGCTAAGGAAACTGCAGGAAGTCCATAGGGCAGAGGTGGGTCAGTCTCTTTAACAAAAGAATGGGCTAAGTCACAAATAAATCAGAGTCAACACAAAACAATTGTAGGCTAAGATAAAAGGCATACTTTTAGGTATTTGCCACCTGGAAAATATGGCATCTCACATAAGCTTCTCTATTTGAACCACAAGAAGGGACACTCGTTTAATTTTTAATATATGAATTTAAGCAGCACAACACTGAAAATACTCCATTCCTTTTACCAAAAAATAAATTCTTAAACTCTCTTTTATATGAATTGTTATTTTAATTTTTTTTTTTACTTTATAGCTAATCTCTTTATATCATCAACACACCACTATCATCATCTCCATTCTGCCCATTCTTACTACATTTTGCCATGTAAATCTGAGCTGCAAAAAAAAAAAAAAAATTAAAAACTAATCATTTTGATAAGAAATTATGAAAAATATGCCAAAAGATAGAAGAAGACAATGCTTTCATTGAAGAGAAAGTTCAGGGCATATTTGATATAAATTCAACTAGGAATGGAAAACAAACAGAGAAAATGGTTGCCAAATGGAACTATCATCTCACACATCTACCCACAAATAGACTCAGGTTTTATTTTAGAAAAAAAAAGAAATCATTGTGGTCTGTCCAAATCAACTCTCAAAACAAGCAAACAAGATACTGGAATATAGTTATAGAAGAATAGAATGAAAACAAAGAAATAGCATTTAACCTTGCTGAATAGATCTTATCTAGAGTACAGTGATTCCTTTTACAGTAAGAATTGGTTCATGAATTCTGATTCCATTTTTTGCAAACACTTTTTCTGTATGTTACATTGGCTTATTAGAATTTTCTTCTTTTTCTTTTATCTAGAACTTCCTAAAATTAATTTCTTTATTGAAAAGAAAATATTTCTATCTTATATAATTCATTAAAACACTTCTCAATGCCTCTAACCCTTTCTCGTTTTTGAATTGTTATTCTTGCTTTTTAAATTATTATTATTATTTTAATATTTTAAGGGTTCTTATTTTTTCCTACTTAACTTCCTGTTAAATTTTTACTTAACTTACTTAAGTTTTAACTTCCTGCCTGTTTTTACTTCCCCTTGTGTCTAATAGTCTATTTTTAGAATGATGGTCCATTTCTAAAAGAAATTCAACAAATTTTCTATACATGAATTCCAAAGAATACCTTAAATGAACCTTCTCTTGGGTTTAACATCTATTTTAAAACAATGAATTTCAATCAGAACAGTTTTGTGATTTAGTTCTGAAAAAATCCAGATTCTAACATTTTGTGTTGCGTTTACAGTTGATTTTAGATCACTCTCTAACCTTTTACTTAAATGGAAATCTTCAGTGTTTACAACTCAAATGGTTTTAGGAGTAAGTTACAATAAAATAGTGATTGCATGCATTTTAAATATACTGATTTAAATGGGAAGAAAATATTTCAGAAGAGAGAAAACAACAACAAAAAGGTTTTGAAAAACATTATTGAAAAATTTGTGTAGTGCTTAAGGATTCCATTGGCTTTTTTTGAAAATAATGTCTTCATTCAGTGGAATCAACTTTTTTTTTTTTTAACTAGGTAGAAAGACCTTTAGTATATACTTAGGAACTTATACAAAAATAATATATTTACTTAGGTCTCATACTTTTAAATATAAATATAGGTAGAGATTGAATAAGAAATTATCTAGTGAATAGAAATTAGAATTTCTAATATCCAAAATATGGTTTGGAAAATTACTTAGCCTCTATTTTCTTTTCATGGATATTAAGATATTAGAATGCATTGCTATTACTGAGAAATTGATGTGTTCTTTTGTTAGATCTTAACATAGTCGTAAAACATATTTTCTCCAAAATTTTCTTTGTAAAAAGTTGTATTATTGCTTGAATGACTGACTATAAGAATTCTTCATGACTAAAATAAATTATATCCCAAAAGTTAACAAATAATTGTGTCAGAGGCTGTGTAACATCCTTAAGTCATCCCACAAATGCCTGTTTAACTCATATTGTTTTCGAGATAAAATTATACTTTATGGGCAGAGCCCGTGGCGCACACGGGAGAGTGTGGTGCAGGGAGCGCAGTGGCGCTCCCGCCGCGGGTTCGGATCCTATATAGGGGTGACCGGTGCGCTCACAGCACTCACTGGCTGAGTGTGGTGCGGCCGGTCTCAAAAAGGACAATATATATATATATATATATATATACTTTATAAAGGAATATAGCAGAAAATAATTGTAATACTGTACTTAAAAGAGAAAAAATAATAAAACTAAAAATAAGTAGCAAAAGTGATTGCAGTTATTTAAGGAGATAAATGGAGATGCATAAAGATGACATGATCCTATACACAGACAAAAACTAAATACTGAAGACTCTACTGAAAAACTCTTAGAGCTGATAAACAATTTCAGTAATGTTGCAAAATACAAAATCAACACCCCAAAATCAGTAGCATTTTTATTCTCCAGTAACAAGCTAGCAGAAAAATAAATCAAGAAAGTAGGCCCATTTATGTTAGTCGCCAAAAAAATAAAATACTTAAGAATCAATTTAACCAACGAGATGAAAGATCTCTAAATGAGTACAAATCACTACTGAAATAAATTAAAGAGGACAGAAAAAGATGGAAAGAAAGTCCATGCTCTTGGATTAGAAGAATAAACATTGTGAAAATGTCCATACTACCCAAAGTGATCTACAGAGTCAATGCAATCCCCATCAAAATATCAATGACATTCTTCACAGAAATAAAAAGAGCAATTTTAACATTTATATGCAACAACAAAAGACCCCAAATCGCTAAAGCAATCCTGAGCAAAAAAATGAAGCTGGAGGTATTACACTATCTGACTTCAGATTATACTATGAAGGTATAGTAACCGAAGGAATATGGTAGAGGCATAAAAACACACTTGGATCAATGGAACAAAACAAAGAATTCAGAAATCAACCCACATACTTACAGCCAACTGATCTTTGACAAAAGCAACAGGAACATACATTAGGGAAAAGACTGCCTCTTCAATAAATGGTGCTGAGAAACGGGACATCCATATGCAGAAGGATGAAAGTAGACCTGCACCTCTCACCATATACCAAAATCAATTCAAAATGGATTAAAGACAAGTATAAGATGAGAAACTGTACAACTATTAAAGGAAAACATAGGTGAAACACTTTAGGAGGTAGGACTGGGCAAAGAATTTATGAATCTGAACTCAAAAACAAAAGCAACAAAAGAAAAAATAAACAAATAGGATCAAGCCAACTAAAAAGCTTCTGCATAGCAAAGGAAACAATCAACAGAGTGAAAAGACAACCTACAGAATGGGAGAAAATATTTGCAAACTGTACATCCAATGAGGGATTAATATTCAGAATATACAAGGAACTCAACAGCAAAAAACCCAAATAACCCAATAAATAATGGGCAAAGTTTATGAACAGACATTTTATGTAGGAAGACATACAAATGGCCAATATGTACATAAAAAACTGCTCAACATCACTAATTATTAGGGAAATGCCAATCAAAACCACACTGATATATCATCTTAACCCAGTGAGACTGGCTGTAATCCAAAAGACAGAAAATAACAAATGCTGGTGAGGATCCAGAGAAAGTGGAACTCTTCTACACTGTTGGGGAGACTGTAAATTAGTGCAGCCATTACAAACAACAGTATAGATGTTTCTCAAACAACTGCAGATAGAACTGCTATACGATCCAGCAATTCCACTACTGGGTATATACCCAAAGGAATGGAAATCATAATGTTGAAGGGATACCTGCACTCCCATATTCATTGCAGCTCTATCTACAATAGCCAAGATATGGAACCAACCTACATGTTTATCGAAAGATGACTGGATAAGGAAAATGTGGTATATATACAAAATGGAATATTACTCAGCCATTAAAAAGAATGAAATTCTGCCACACACAGCAACATGGATGAGCTTGGAGAAAATAAGCAAGGCACAGGGGGAAAAAATACCACGTCTTCACTCATAAGTGGGAGCTAAGACAGACAGAAGGAAGGAAAGACAATAGTGTTGCATTGGTCTTGCAAAGGGAGAAAATAGACCTAGGGTTATTGCTGGGGGGGGGGGGGGTGGGGGGGTGGTGGGGGGGGGGGACCGGGGAAAAATGGGGGTTGGGGGGGGGGGGGGGTGTTGGGGAGATGTTGGGTGGAGGACACAGGGAATAATTGGGATTTGTGGCAGTGGGAATGATGATAGTATTGATTTGATCATCACATCTTGGGCACAGGTGCTGATGGTCAGCTTTGTGACCCATGAAAATATTTAATCAATAAAAAAAAATTTAGAAAAATCTGAAGAAAACTTTGGGGTAAATTTATAGGTTTGAGGAGTTGATGGTATTTATTTTTTATCATGGCTAAATTTATTTAAAAATATTTTTTTGTTTTGGATATTAGCTTAATTAAAAAATTCACCCTTCCTCCCCTCCCAGCCCCCAATCTCAGCGAATCATGCCTTCTGGTACTCATACTCCTGAGTAATTCCCTAGCACACTGAATCTGGTGTGGTCTTGTGTAACAAATAGAAAGCAGTAGAAATGATGCTCAACAACTTCTGAAGTTAGGTTATAAGAAGTCATGCAGTTTTTGCCTTGGTCTTTAAGAACACTTGCTCTGAGGGAATCTAGTTCCCATGTAAGAAGTCCAATCACCCTAAGGCTGACATTACTAGGCATGTTGGACAGGTCATGTAGAAGAGGAGGCAGGGATAGATGGGGAGGGAGAGGAAGAGGAAAGGCGAGGCAGAAAGAGAGGGATAATTGGCCAGTTCCCTGCTATTTGAACCCTTTCAGCCAAAAAGTCAATTATGTGTAATAACACACTTACTTGAATATCTGTCAGGCCTTAAAAACTAATGCCACCTTAAGTGACATTACAAGCAGCGCCATTATGGGCCCACAAGGGTGTATTAACGTGGCAGCCTAAGATGGCGCCGGGAGGAAGTAGGGAGGGAGTGTCTGCGGGAACCTTGCCTTAGCCCTTATTGGCCAAATACACGCTTCTGTGCTTGTGAACACTGTGTGACTGCAATAGCTAGGCACTGAGACAGGATGCATGCTCTCATAACCTTTAAGCTGATTGGAGGATGTAAAAACCTCCCTTCCCCATTTGCCTTTAAAAGCAAGTGCTTGTGTGATAATAAATGGAACTGCTTGACAGAACCCCCACTGTGTCTGAGTGTCCTTTACCTGGGCTGTTTGGGGGGCTGGCGGTGTGCTCACCTCTCTTCACAGCTCTCTTCCCCCATCTCCTTCTAAAGGGGACCGGAGGGAAAGAGGAATCCGGGCCATTTGCTCACCCACCAAAAGGAACAAGGCTAGGGCTGTCGGGTCAGCCAGTGACAGACCTGACAGAGTGGTGCCCCGTGTGAGGCATTTTTTAAAACTCGTGGGTGAAAGGCGAGCGAGTGAGGTCCCCAGCTGCTCGGTCCTGAAAGAAGGTTGACGAAGGGTGATCAACCAGCGGAGTGGCCCCCACAACCGCGGTAGTTGCCGTGAAGTAATCCACCTGCGTGTCAGGGTGAGTACCATAACAGGGGGAAGTCCCTGCACTTCTCTGCCCTGTTGCTCTCTTTGTCCCTTCCTCACGGGGCAACATGGGAGGTGTGTGTGGAAAGAGGAACGAGACAGCCTGCAAGGCTCTAAAGTACATGATAAAAAGCAGAGGCCTAGAAATATCTGATGAGACAGCCTGCAAGGCTCTAAAGTACATGATAAAAAGCAGAGGCCTAGAAATATCTGACTTCACGGCCACCATTGCCTGGCGTCATGTGGTGCAGGTAGCCCCTTGGGCACCTTCGTCCAACTTGTTCTTGTATGAGACTTGGGACTGGGTTCAGACCCTGGCCAGAAAGAATGAGATTAGTCATGGGCTAGACCGCCCCTTAGGGTTCTACCCAACCATCTCTGCCCTAAAGCTTTCCTTCCATCCTGAGCACAAGAAGGGGCAGAAAGGTATTGGGCGCAGTTCGATGAGGAGAGAAAAAAGGAAACAAAGCTGCCAATGCAAGGCCCTGAGCCATTGAGTGATACCTATGCCCCTACCCTGTACCCTCCTCTTCTGGCATACTCACCCCGCCAAAGTTTAGCCGATGGAGAGAAAGCAGCACCTGAAGAAGTGAAGGAGGCTAGCCCACCTTTAAAAACACCCCCAGCAGAGCCACAAGTTTTTCCTGTTATGGCTCGCTGGGAATCACCAGCCATCCGGAGCCCATGGGGGGAAGCGGCCCCTCAGGCCTATCCGGTCAACGTTGTAAAAGAACTAAAAAAGGCTGTTGCCGAGGCCAGGACTTTATCCTCAGCCTTGCAGGCTCAGACACAAAACTTAACCGAAGCCTTCAAGGCATTTACCGCCCTGATCCCCTCAGGAAATAATACTTCCCCACCCTTCAAGGGACAATGTTTTGGTTGCGGAAGACAAGGTCATTTTAAAAGCCAATGTCCCAAGGCTAAAGGCAAACCCCCCCCACCGCACCCTGCCCCCTATGTAAAAAAGGATTACATTGGAAAAAGGACTGTAGGTCCAAATTTGACAAAGCCCCCGGTGGAAATAGGCCGGCCGCTTAGTACCCTTGGGAAGCTGATGACCTTGAAGAGCTGAAAAAGGCTGTCGAAGAGGATGGACCCAATTCCCCATGGGCAGAAACTATCCTCCAGGGCTTAGCGCACCAATCCTGCACGACCCAAGAGTGGAAAATGCTCTGTAAAGCTGTCCTCCCCCCAAACTTGTTTATCAAGTTCTGTGCCTTCTTTAAAGAAGAGTGCCATGTGCAGGCGGAGATAAATCAAGCAGTAGCGTTGCCCAATGCCACCAACCCCGGATTCACTGTGGCAAATTTCACCACCCCCAAAACCTGAAATAAGCAGACCCGAAACAAGCAGGCCACAGGGGCAGCTGTGGTGGCCGTCAGCTCCCTCTTGGGAGTTATTGGAGCGGGTACCAGGACCGCCAGAATAGCCTTGGCACATCAACAGGTAGCTTCTCTTAGGGAGGCAGTGGACATAGATCTTGGCTGCTTGGAGGTATCTGTATCACATTTAAAAAAATTGCTAATATCACTTTTTGAAGTTGTTTTACAGAATCGACGTGGACTAGACCTGTTGTTCTTACAGCAAGGAGGATTATGCGCTGCCTTCAAAGAGGAGTGCTGCTTCTATGCCTACCTCTCTGGAGTGGTCAAAGATTCCCTAGCTAAGCTTAGAGAAGGGCTAGAAAAGCACAAAAAAAGAGTGAGAAGCCAATAGTAATTAGTTCCAAAGCTGGCTTTCAAGTTCCCCATGGCTCACCACCCTGCGGTCCTCCCTGCTGGGCTCTCTAGCCATTTTCATCTTGGGGCCTTATGCCATTCGCTCTAGTAATGCTCACCCAGGTGGTAGAGGAGGTGGCCCATAATGAAAGCCCTGACAGCCCTTGGGTCAATATGGCCCTTCGGCCATCAAAATCAACATCAAGTTATAAGGCTCCACCCCACCCCCGCTTGGCTGGATAGTCAATGATGGGTAAGATTTTCAGAGGGAAACAACCTAAGACAGGCACAGCCACCAGAGGGAATGGAGGTGAGGCTGGGAAGGTTAGCCGCCTCCAGCTGCCTTATTAAAACAAAAAGGTGGAGATGTCGGGCCTTAAAACTAACACCACCTTAAATGACATTACAAGCGGTGCCATTATGGGCCCACAAGGGCGTATTAACGTGGCAGCCTAAGATGGCGCCAGGAGGAAGTAGGGAGGGAGTGTCTGTGGGAACCTTGCCTTAGCCCTTATTGGCCAAATACGCGCTTCCGCACTCATGAAAACTGTGTGATTGCAATAGCTAGGCATTGAGACAGGATGCATGCTCTCGTAACCTTTAAGCTGATTGGAGGATGTAAAAACCTCCCTTCCCCATTTGCCTTTAAAAGCAAGTGCTTGTGTGATAATAAACGGAACTGCTTGACAGAACCCCCGCCGCGTCTGAGTGTCCTTTAACTGGGCTGGTTGGGGCCGGTGGCTGTGCTCACCTCTCTTCACGGCTCTCTTTCCCATCTCCTTCCAAAGGGGACCGGAGAGAAAGAGGAATCCGGGCCATTCGCTTGCCCACCAAAAGGAACGAGGCTAGGGCTGTTCAGCTTGGCCAGCAGAAAATATCTATCCCACTTGAGCCTTCAAATAACTCTAGCCCTAGCCACCACTCTACTGATTGAGGGGCAACAAACAAGAACCACCCAGCTGAGCCCAGTCAACCCACACACCATAAGAGGTAATGATGAATTGATGTTTTAAGCCACTAAGTTTGTGGTTTTGTTGTTACATGATAGAGAACTAGAAGTTTTCCCTTGTTAAAGCCATAGCAGCAACACTAAATTTCTTTCATCAACGAAGACTAAAAGGGCATAGAGAAAGGAAAATATTCTTTTGATTGGCTATGCAAAAGTGAAAAATGAAAGTGGTTGGTCAATGTATGATCACTTATTTCCTGGGTGATTTAATTGCTGTCTAGACAGTTATAAGGAAGCAGTTTATGAATGTAATGTTGACAAACTGGTCTCAAAAACTTTTTAAATGTTTCTGTTTTGAAAATTAATCTTTTTGATTTATAAATAGCACTTCCAAAACTTTTTAGTAAACACATACAGAGTCATAAGAAAGGTATAATATTATATTCTATGATACTTTCCGTATCAATGACAGGTCATAGATAACCATCTGGATATCTACATAGTCATTCTTCAACACCAACATAATCCTGCACTCCACAGAGATTTTTAATGCAGTTCATGAAATTGGAATCAGGAGATTCAGTTTAGTCTGGCCTCCTTTTTTGGGGGACTATGGCTTTATCTGAAAAAAAAGTTGGAATATTACATGTTATATTAGAACGTAAAATTAAATTCAGCTATCTCTGAGGACAAGTTCAGATTTAATAAAAATAAATGTGACTGCTCATTCATTCAAAGAAACACACTCATTTTCCTACAGATGCTTCAGTAAAGAGAATACTAATCTAATTATAGTATTTAAAAAAAATAATTGTCTTTGTGCTTATTATAAAATAAACAACACAGCTGCAGGGCCTGCCGAGCTTCACATATTAAAAGTACCTTTTGATGATTAACAAAGACAGATTTGTCTGAAACCTGAATATGCTCACTAGAGTCTCCTGGATGGAAGAGATTTTCAAAAAGGGAGGATTTCAGTGAACTGAGGGAAATGTAAACCTACATAATCATAGTTAGATAACTTTTGCTCCCTTTTGTTTTAGTTTGGGCTGTGGCAAAGTTTGGGGGCAAAAAAAAGAATAAAAAGGAAAAAATATTGCTTTCTTAAAAAAAATCTGTAATTATTTTTTGTCATAGAACTTTCATAATAAGACCTTTTTGGTAAATGTCTCAGTCACTGTAACAATTTTAAAAAGGTATTACCTAAGTAAGGAACCAGTGCTTTTGGTTTTTAACCTGGATGAGGTTTAGTTACAGCTTCCTGAGCACATAGGTGTCACCTGTGCTCACCATGATGGGATTATCAGAGTGGTAGTAATGAGAAGTTTCCTATCAACTAGGCATTTGTCATAAAGTTTACTTGGATATCATCCAGACTGGAACACTTCCGAGAATGAAGGGGGCAGTATTAATAATTAATTAACAATTATGCTAGGGCAAAGCAGAAATTGTCACTCTCCCAGGCAAACCAAGATATATAGACACCCTATATAGAGAAAATGCTGTTAGACACTGGCAGTCTTCCTGTGTATAATATTGTAGGACCAGATGAGGATATAAAAGATGGCTAAATTCTTTGTTTGAAGCCTCACAGGTCACTAGTGGCAGCATATAACACAGGTCTCTTAGTATTTTCCCAAAATAACTGCAGCCAAAGACCCGTACTACTGGTCTACCTGAAGGCTTACCATTAGCAATATTTCTTTGATTTGTAGATATAAATTACAAAAGATCCTGCAAAAATATAAAGTTTATCTCTGAGTGCTTTTGTATTAAGCTGCCACCACCAAATAACTCAGTCAGGATAAAGTTACTGTATTATCAACCTGTAAGTTATCTGTAAGTTATCATATTATCAACCAGGGTCTTCAGGAAATATACCACAGAATGGGCATTTTTTGTTGAGAGTATCCACGTAAAAGGAAATGCAAAGGATTGGGAGGCACCTCAGTCGCAGCAAGGTAAACATGAGGATACCCCCAAAACCTTTCTCATCTTAAAAAGTACACCAGCTACCTTTGAGTAATTCATTTCTAAACCCAAAGAGCAAAATTTCCACAGAAATTCCTTTTATTGTTATTGCTCTATAACTATCCACATTGTTTTTCTTGTCTTAATTTTGTATTTCCTTACCAGAGTTCATAGACTGCATCAAATCTCTCCTACAAATACTTGAATTTAATACAACATATATGCAAGTGTGAATTAAAGAAACTAATGAAATGGAAAATGTACACTACTTCTTCAACTATACGGGTGGACTTGTTATGATGCTGTCATATACTCTTTCAGACATCTTCAAGGGGGAGAGTTCACTGTAGAGAAGTCTGTGGAAACACAGAAGGGAGGTGTTTTAGTCTGTTTTGTGTTGCTATAATAGAATACCTGAGACTGGGTAATTTTTAGAGGAAAGAGGTTTATTTGGCTTACAATTCTGGGACAACTGCATCTGGCACGGGCTTCAGGCTACTTCTACTCATGGCAGAAAGTGGCAGGCAGCCCATCAGTACAAGCAGATCACATGGCAAGAGGAGTCAAGAAAGAGCGAGAGACGAGGTACCAGAGTCCTATATACAACGAGCTCTCGTGGGAACTAATAGAGCGAGAACTCACTCATTAATCCCCCTTCCCCCAGGGAGAGCATTAATCCATTCATGAGGGATCCCCCTCATGTTTCAACACCGCCACATTGGAGATCAAATTTCTACATGAGTTTTGGAGGGGATGACACATCCAAACTCCATCATTCCACCCCTGGTCCCCCAAAACTCATGTTCTTTTCACATACAAACTACAATCATTCTATCCCAACAGTCCCAAAAGTCTTAGCTTGTTCCAGCACCAACTTAAAAGTCCAAAGTCTCATCTGAGACCAAAAGCAAAAGTCCTTCCAGCTATGAACCTCTAAAAGTCAAAACCAAATTTATCTACTGCCAAGATACAATGGTGGAACAGACATTGGGTACACATTCCCATTCCAAAAGGGAGGAATAGGACAGAAAAAAGGAAAAACAGGCCCCAAAACAAGTCCGAAACCCAGCAGGGCAGACATTATGTCTTAAAGCTCCAAAATAATGTTCTTTGACTCCAAGTCTTGCATCCTGGGCATGATGGTTCACCTGGGCCCCCAGAGCATCAGGCAGCCTTGTTCCCACAGCTCTGCCAGGCACAGCCCAGTGGGCCACACTGGTGCCTGTGGCTTTTCCAGGCCTGTGTTGCATGTTACCAGTGGCCCTGGAGTTCTGGGGTCCTGGCAGCAGCCCCGCTGCTTTGGCTCTACTAGACATTTCCCTGATGGGGGCTCTCTGTGGAGGCTCCAACCCCACTTTTCTGCTTGGCATTTCTCCAGTAGATGACCTCTGCGGTGGCTCTACCCCTGTGGCAGGTCTCTGCCTGGGCTTCCAGGCTTTTTCCATACATCCTCTGGAATCTGGGTGGAGGCTGCCAAGCCTCCACTGCTCTCACATCCTTCTGGCCTGTAGACTTAACACAACGTGGATGCCACTGAGGTTTTGGGCCTCTACTCTCCAGGGCTGCTGCATGAACCACACTTGGGGCTGCTCGAGCCAGAGTAGCTGGGATGCAGGGAGCAGGACAAGGGCAGCTGTGCTCCTGGTCTGTCCTCCAGGATAACTGAGTCCTTCTAGGCCTCACCGTCTGTGATGGGTGGAGCACCCTTCCAGACTTCTAAAATGCCTCTAGGGCATTTTTTCCATTGTCCTGGTTATTAGCATCTGGCTGCCTCACCACCAAGATAATGTCTTTAGCAACCAGTTTATCTGCTTCACCCTTGCATTTTTCTCCTGCTCTTTGCTTCTCTACCACATGGCCAGGCTGCAAATTTTCCAAATCTTTACACTCTGCTTCCATTTTAAATTCTGGCTTTACATCATGCCTTTGCTGCCATAACTCAGAGTAGGCTGTTAGAAGCAGCCATGCGGTGTCCTTAATGCTTTGCTACTTAGAAATTTCTTCCTCCAGATATTCTGGTTCACAACTCCTAAGTTCCAACTTCCACGAAGTCCTAGGGCATGGACACAATGCAGCCAAATTCTTTGCCAGTTCACAGCAAGGGTGATCTGTGTCCTAGTTTCCCATAAACTTCTTCTGATTTCTACCTAAGACCTCCTTAGAATGGTCTTTACTGTCCATATTTCTATCAGCATTCTGCTCGCCACCACCATTTAACCAATCTCTAAAATCTTCCAAACTTTCCCTCATATTTTTGTCTTCTTCTAAGTCCTCCAAACTTCTCCAACCTTTGCTCATTACCCAGTTCCAAAGCTGCATCCACATTTTCAAGTACCTGTATAGCAACACCCCACTCCCCAGTACCACTTTCTGTTTTAGTCCGTTTTGTGTTGCTATAGTAGAATATCTGAGACTGGGTAATTTATAAAGGAAAGAGGTTTATTTGGCTTATGATTCTGGGACAGTTGTATCTGGCAGGGGCCTTAGGCTGCTTCTACTCATGGCAGAAAGTGGCAGGCTGCTGGTCAGTACAAGCAGATCACAGAGCAGTTGAGAGAGAGATGAGGTGTCAGGGTCCTATATACAACAAGCTCTCGTGGGAACTAACAGAGTGAAAATTCACTCACTACCTCTCCTCACCCAGGAAGAGTATTAATCCATTCATGAGGGATCTGCCCTCATGACTCAATCAGTTTTCAACACTGCCACATTGGAGATCAAATTTCTACATGAGTTTTGGAGGGGACAACACAGCCAAACTCCATCAGGAGGTATCCACATGGTTGGGCCTCACAGGAAATCTGGAAAAGGGCATGCAACAAGGCTGCTTCTACTCATGGCAGAAAGTGGCAGGCTGCTGGTCAGTACAAGCAGATCACAGAGGAGTTGAGAGAGAGATGAGGTGTCAGGGTCCTATATACAACAAGCTCTCGTGGGAACTAACAGAGTGAAAATTCACTCACTACCTCTTCTCACCCAGGAAGAGTATTAATCCATTCATGAGGGATCTGCCCTCATGACTCAATCAGTTTTCAACACTGCCACATTGGAGATCAAATTTCTACATGAGTTTTGGAGGGGACAACACATCCAAACTCCATCAGGAGGTATCCACATGGTTGGGCCTCACAGGAAATCTGGAAAAGGGCATGCAACATGGTTTCAAAGGAATGAAAAACACATGTAACCAGACCTTGTTCAAGACGCTTGACAGGTGTGTCAGATGAGTTATTTTCTTTTTCCTTCCTGTGATGTTAGGGAACACTCCACAAGACCACGCTCACTGCTGACACCAATTGTAAGTTTGGGAGTCCCCAAGACCATCTTAGTTTCCATAATTCATGAGGACTCACAGAACCCACTGAAAGCTATTATACTGACAGTCATGTTTTATTATGATGGAAGAGTACAGATTAAAATCACCCAAAGGAAGAGGTGCTTAGGACAGTTACAGAAAAGTTCCAAACATGGAGCTTCCAGTCGTACTCTTCCTCTGGAGTCATGGACAGCATTAATTCTCCTAGCAACAGAGTGTAACAATACACATCGAGTATTGCCAACAGGGGAAACTCATCTGAGTCAGACTTTTTATTGAAGTCCCATCATGTAGACATGGTTGACTGACCAGGTGGCTGCCTGAGTCTCCAACTAGTGTGGAGGTCTAGCTGATGCCATAAATCACATTGTTAGATTACCTGGCATGGCCTAAGGCCCACAGCTAAACAAAAACACCTTTATTAGCCAGAGCATCTAAGGACATCCAAGGCTCTTGCCTTGCAGGAACTGAGGGCAAAAGCCAGACCTCTGTTTGGGTAAGGTTAAGTTATTTATTGCACATTTAAAATATTTAAGAGACATTCCTGAAATCCTGCTTCTGGGCTCTGCATTGACAAAGGTCTGCTATCCTCCTTCCCACCCATTACCCTCACACCAATTCACTGCTTCTCCCTGTGTCTTTATCCTTCGGTGTCTTGTCCAACTGGTAAACTGGTTTATAAACTACAGTTCTAATTTCTAAAAGGACAAATTAGTCTAGTTTATCACTACAATCTGTGTGGATATGAATATTTGCTAGTAGCCCCTTCATGGGCTCCCAACTAATATGACCCTCCGTTTGGCTGTTCTTAGATGACAGCAATCAGCTCTGACCATGAGCAATAGATCATTGGTCTTTAACCAACACAACTCTCATAAGTATTTGTCTTAAATGCTGCACATTAAACCATATGCCTAGGGGCCAGCCCGGTGGCGCACTGGATAAGTGTGCTGCTTGGGAAGCGTGGCAGCGCTCCCGCCCGAGGGTTCGGATCCCACATACAGACCAGTTCCCGCTCACTGGCTGAGTGAGGCGCGGGAG
>NW_007729701.1:217039-219744 GCF_000696425.1 Galeopterus variegatus
ACAAAAAAAAAAAAAAAAAAAAAAAAAAAAAAAAAAAACATATGCCTGTCATGAAATACCTGACTTGTTGGTACCAGGTACAACCTAAATTTAAAAATAATAATAAAGATTAGTTTTATTTCCAAAGACTGCATGAAAAACTATATCCTTTTACTTCAAAGCCACGCTATTGACCACTTGGCTTTGAAACTTGTATCAGTGGTATTTACAACCCGTGTTTGCCACTGAGGTTCAAAATTATGCCAATTCAGGACCAATAATTCTTTTGCCACTGAGCAGGTATAGTGTCCATCTTTCAATTGTCTTTTGTAATGAAAGGAATAGAAAAAGTTATGTCTTTTCATGAAATTGCAAAAGAAACATTCAGTTTATTTTATAATAATGAAAAGTGGGTATCTTAGTGCTGTGGACTGAATTGTGTCACCACCCCCATTCACATATTGAAGCCCTAACCCCTAATGGCTATATTTGGAGATAGGGCCTATAAGAAGTAATAAAGGTTAATGAGGTCATATGCGAAGGGGCTTGATCTGATACAACTGGTATCTTTGTAAGAAGAGGATGAGACACCAGAGCTCTCTCTCTCTCCCTGCCATGTGAGGACACAGCCAGAAGGTGTCTGCAAGCCAGGAAGAGAGCCCTCACAGAAAACTGAATCTGCCAGCACTTCAGTCTGGGACTTCTAATCTCTAGAGTTGTCAGAAAATAAATGTCTGTTGTTTATATCACCCAGTCTGTTGTAGTTTGTTCTATCAGCCTAAGCAAACTAATATACCTAGAGTTATGATGAACCGAATAACTGAATAAATAAATGAAAAAGAGATTTAGTTTAAAAATAAGGATTTGAGCACATTATAATCTCACAAAAATTATCTTTCACATATAAACTCAAAAATTTCCCAATAAAGAACCCCCAAATTTGGCAAGGATTTGATTTGATTTAGACCTATTAAATTTATATAATTTTCTATCATAGATGTAATAAGATATTTTACCATTTGTGAAGACAATTGGGGATTTTCATTTACCATACATTCTGAATGATACTGAAGTTATCTGAAGATC
Source organism: Galeopterus variegatus (assembly GCF_000696425.1). Lineage (NCBI taxonomy): Eukaryota > Metazoa > Chordata > Mammalia > Dermoptera > Cynocephalidae > Galeopterus > Galeopterus variegatus. Next base: position 218,105 of record NW_007729701.1, read on the forward strand.
AAAAATCAGTGAAGCAGCAGAAAGCATCAGTGAGTGAGAACAATTCACCATGTGACCATCTGTCCCACATTCTGAATTCAAGATACCTGGCAAGTCTATAAAAATGTCATGCGTAAACTTTCTTTAATGGTCATATTTTTTAATGCCAGCTATATTAACTTTCAATTGTATTTCAATGGGGCATTAATAATAACCTATTAAACAAATCTAAGATTCTAATGGGTATATATCACAGTCTTCTTTTTCATATTTAAAGATAACATCAAGTATATACCACATTGTTCAGGAATTCACTTATTTATTTTCCGTACTTTATGGGTACTGTGATGCCTCATAAAATTTCATCTTAGCTAGGATTTCCTGCTAGGAAATAATATGGTGGTTAAGTTGATTTGCATTTCTTAAGTGTGGATATTTAGCTTTGTATTTTTGTGTCACTGTATATATTTTCATCTGTTTTACAAAACCTTGCAGGAGTGAATTGGAGTGGAGAAGTCAGATTGTGACCTGATATTTCAATATAATTTGTATACAGTTATGGAAAATAGAAGTGACTTGGAATTATTTTAGGAGCGTCTAGACAGGTGTTGTGATATAAGAAACATACCTACAGAGCAAAGCACCATTTATGTCCTACCTCTCCTCTGGCCTTCCTTGACTAGAACTGATCTTAGAGGCCTGAGGTCACTGTTCAGTGGTCAGGGGAGTTGATTAAGCTGATTTCCTCCTCCACTTGCTGTGAGCCTTAAGATTTACAAGGGCAGACACTGTCTCTTTTGCTCACCACTATATTCCCAGAGCCTGCATCTGCTCGACACGTATAGTAGTTACTCAAAAAAATATTTGTTGAATCATTGACTGAAAAAAAATGAACCAAAATGCCATTCCTGTTGCTCTAAGGAAAGGAAGTAAACTATACTGTTGAGACTTCCCTTCTCTAAATCAGCTCCATTCTCAGTTGGAAAAATTCCTGAGAAAAAGCTCAGAAATAAGTAGGCCACACATGAAAGTTTATCACTCTTTCTTGAATACAAAAAGAATAGATGCCTTTTCTGTAGTTTTCTACATCTTCCTACAAATAAGAAAAAAATAAAAATTAAAAAAGAAGGAAGGCAATCAGGTAGAGTGCCTTGAGCAGAGAAATTGTAGCCACTTGTAGCACTCAGGTGCTACAAGGCACTTCAGGCATGGTACCGTTGCAGTGAGGAACTGGGCCTCACACTCTGCAGAGAGGACGAAACATTGCTGGTTCTGGGAACACTGTGGCTTCCTTGACAGTTTTCTCTGGAGATACCCATTTGTGCCAAAGTGAGGCAGGAGAGGAAATTCTTCATTTCTCTGACATTTGGACACTATCTTTTCCAAGGGATCTAGAAACAGAGAGGAGAGACCTAGAACGAGAACTAGAAACCTTTCGGCCTGCTACTGTAGGCTACTGTATAGGCAGGAGGTGACTCTATGGCTTTTCAGTAGATGAAAATTCATTATGAAATGGCAAACATTACTTAGGAATACTGAACATGCAAACTGGATGGTATTTCAAGTCAAATTTATAGTATTAGTGATAGTTAAAATTGCTTTGATATCTTTAACATTTATATAGATGAAGGGCTTAGGGCACAACAATCGGAACAGACAAA
>NW_007729701.1:219754-223422 GCF_000696425.1 Galeopterus variegatus
GTGAGGAAAGAACTGATGTTGGAAGAGTACAGCCAGGTTTGAATATTACAAAGATCACTCTCAGAAAGTATAGATAGTGCACTGTTGCAGAGAAGTGAATTCTGTAGGTAATTATGATTAAACAATTGCATTGGTCTAGGCAACAAATAAACTTCCATGGTAAAAGAGAATAGAGAAAAGGAAACAGATTTGAGAGTAATTTAGTGGACAGACTGACAAAGACTTCCATGTTTCTGTCCAGGGAGATCAGCAGTAATTGATATTTACCAAAATTGGGAATTTATAGAGAAGAGAAAAGCAGACAGGGGAATGAGAAAGGGAAAATGGCAAGTTCAAAGCCATTTTGAGCTTCAGTAGAGGACTCAGGTGCAGATGTCCAGATAAGAAGTCAATATGATGATATACTACAGGCTAGTCTAGAAATAGCAGGAAACAATGCAAATGAGAAATGAGGAGAGAAGGGAGAATAGTGAAAACAGGTTGGACTTAAATGATATGTTGAAGTTGGATTCAGTAAGACTAGTGCCCAACTGATTTAATGTTAGAGAAATTTATTGTTCTTATTAAGCACCAGAGCAAGTGCTATTAAAGGTATGTAAATCTGTAGGTACAACTTCTAGTCTTTGAACAGAACTGTAATTAAAATTTAGTTCTATAGAAATCTTTTTTTCTATATTGAGCTACTAAATGTAAACTGTGGTTTGATTTATACACTCCTTCTTCAGGAACACAGTCATTTTATACACTGAGTTATAATGTTTAAAATGTCAATAAATAAATAAATGTACTGACATAAATATTGAACACCCTGATGCATAGATATTAAGAATACAAATATAAGCTGCATAAAAATTCTTTGATTAAAATGTAATGTGATGTATTTGTTTTAGTCTGTTTCTGTTGCTTATATCAAAATACACAGAACTGGGTATTTTTTTTAAAGAAAATGAAATTTATTGCTTACAGTTTCAGAGACTGGGAAGTCCAAAGTTCAGGGAACACACCTGGTGAAGGCTTTCTTTGGTGGTGACTTCAGTGATGGCAGGGTATTACTTTGTGAAATGGCAGAGCAGAAAGAAAGATTAACCTCTCTAATTCCCTCTACTTTTAAATCACTCAGAACCATGCCTCTGATCACCATTATTAATCCATTCACTAGGCATGGTCCTACAATCTAATCACCTCTTCAAGGCCCCACCTTTCAATTACCATAATAGGATTTCCCACCCTCAACAGTTACAGTGGGGATTAAGTTTTGGGGGGATGTTTAACACAAGGTGGTATTCAATATACATTCTAATCCATTCCTTTTGTTTGCATAGGCAAGTACATTGCCTTCCCACTTGGTCTGTGGGGAGTAAATAGGCCTCTGCCCAACTCTCCTAGACACTCTGAGACAGGATATCCAATGACAGCATCCTTAAAGAATATACAACCTATCTACCTGCCAAATTTACAAAGCTCCATCTCTGGATATTTTATATATTCTATTACAATGGTGGCCAATACATGTTTGTTGATTTGAACTGATTTCATATATATAATATATATATAAATATGAGAGCTCTTGGAATAGTTGAAGAGCCTGATCACTTCATTCTATTAGTCTTTACTTGTTAAGGTATTTTCTCTTTTTCAGCTCTTTATCTGTTCTCTGACCCAGACCAAAACTATCTCTGGAGTTTTGAGCAGGGTCAATGTCTACTGGCTATGCTGGGGAAAATTTCTTTTACCTACCCATCCAGGCTGATGGAGACGTAGGTTATATATTTTAATCACCATTCTTAACAGCTTATATTACCTTCAAATACCAGCTGTTCTGCTTACTGATTGCAGTTAATCTCAGCTAAATATTTAAAACCTGAATTTTGGATCCAGACCAAAATTTCTTAGTAAATATTAATTAATTATTGATAATTATTATTATTGTTACTATGTATTGAGAGCTTAGTAAGTTCTGCCAATTGATAAAATCAAGAACAAGATTGATCTTTTAGCACCTACTAAACTATTTCAAGNAAAAAATAAAAATTAAAAAAGAAGGAAGGCAATCAGGTAGAGTGCCTTGAGCAGAGAAATTGTAGCCACTTGTAGCACTCAGGTGCTACAAGGCACTTCAGGCATGGTACCGTTGCAGTGAGGAACTGGGCCTCACACTCTGCAGAGAGGACGAAACATTGCTGGTTCTGGGAACACTGTGGCTTCCTTGACAGTTTTCTCTGGAGATACCCATTTGTGCCAAAGTGAGGCAGGAGAGGAAATTCTTCATTTCTCTGACATTTGGACACTATCTTTTCCAAGGGATCTAGAAACAGAGAGGAGAGACCTAGAACGAGAACTAGAAACCTTTCGGCCTGCTACTGTAGGCTACTGTATAGGCAGGAGGTGACTCTATGGCTTTTCAGTAGATGAAAATTCATTATGAAATGGCAAACATTACTTAGGAATACTGAACATGCAAACTGGATGGTATTTCAAGTCAAATTTATAGTATTAGTGATAGTTAAAATTGCTTTGATATCTTTAACATTTATATAGATGAAGGGCTTAGGGCACAACAATCGGAACAGACAAAGGTAACTTAAACCTGTGTTTGAATAATAATAATAGATTGCATTTTATAGATAAAAAGTAATCTACAGATGTCTTTATTGGCATGTGTAAAATATCGAGACAATATAGGTTCTCTTTTACAAAGAATGTTATTTTATTTCTTTGGTGTGGATTGAGCTGCTGCCAATGGTGCCAAGGATTACTTGTAACACAACATGATGGCTATAAACAATTAATTTTTTAAACAAAAATAAAAAGCATGGTTAGAAGCGAAACCAGAAGTGACATGTAAAGAGCCACTTCCAACTGAAATCTGTTAGAAATCAAGATTAAGCATCACTAATGTTATGGTGGAAGTCTAAGTGAAAATGAGGTTTGATTTATACACTCCTTCTTCAGGAACACAGTCATTTTATACACTGAGTTATAATGTTTAAAATGTCAATAAATAAATAAATGTACTGACATAAATATTGAACACCCTGATGCATAGATATTAAGAATACAAATATAAGCTGCATAAAAATTCTTTGATTAAAATGTAATGTGATGTATTTGTTTTAGTCTGTTTCTGTTGCTTATATCAAAATACACAGAACTGGGTATTTTTTTTAAAGAAAATGAAATTTATTGCTTACAGTTTCAGAGACTGGGAAGTCCAAAGTTCAGGGAACACACCTGGTGAAGGCTTTCTTTGGTGGTGACTTCAGTGATGGCAGGGTATTACTTTGTGAAATGGCAGAGCAGAAAGAAAGATTAACCTCTCTAATTCCCTCTCCTTTTAAATCCCTCAGAACCACACCTCTGATCACCATTATTAATCCATTCACTAGGCATGGTCCTACAATCTAATCACCTCTTCAAGGCCCCACCTTTCAATTACCATAATAGGATTTCCCACCCTCAACAGTTACAGTGGGGATTAAGTTTTGGGGGGATGTTTAACACAAGGTGGTATTCAATATACATTCTACTCCATTCCTTTCGTTTGCATAGGCAAGTACATTGCCTTCCCACTTGGTCTATGGGGAGTAAATAGGCCTCTGCTCAACTTTCCTAGACACTCTGAGACAGGATATCCAATGACAGCATCCTTAAAGAATATACAACCTATC
>NW_007729701.1:225209-226038 GCF_000696425.1 Galeopterus variegatus
TTTTCAGCATACACTTACCAAGTATATTCTATGGGTCAGGGCCTGTGTTTATTCTTAAAAATACAAAGATAAAATATGTTCTTATATTTAAAAAGTTGTTTAATATAAAGATAAAGAAACATATAAGATGATAATTGCTATGATAGAAGTGAGCATAGGACAATATGGAATTGCAGAAGAGGGATATATCATCCATTTGGGAGGTCCAGGGTTAGCTTTTCTTAGACAATGACTTCTGAGCCAAATCTTGAGGTTGAGTAGAAGTTAGCCAGATTCTTTGGGGTGAGGGGATGTGAACTATTATTCTACTATGGAAATACTACAGGCATCAAAGTCATCTTATGTGAGAAGGGGACAGCAATCTGGGAGATCATAGTGTTGCTTTGCCTCCCATGGATTTCTCACCCCTTTTCCCCTGGGTGATGGAGCCNGTTACTATGTATTGAGAGCTTAGTAAGTTCTGCCAATTGATAAAATCAAGAACAAGATTGATCTTTTAGCACCTACTAAACTATTTCAAGTGAAAGGAAACATATTTGGTGTCACATTCTATTACATTTTGGACTGCTGATTCTTTAAGATTCTGAAAGGATAAGTTAGACGTGAATATTATCATCAGAAGAGACTGGAAAAACAGAAGGCTGGGTTGCATATTCAGTTTGCTGCAAACCACAGATACAGTCAGAATACACAGGAAAGTGAGAGGATGGCATTATGTGATACTAGAGATCTGGACAATGCACAGCTAAGGAAACAGGGCTTTACCCTGTGAGGAAAGAACTGATGTTGGAAGAGTACAGCCAGGTTTGAATATTACAAAGATCACTCT
>NW_007729702.1:0-212 GCF_000696425.1 Galeopterus variegatus
CCCATCTGTACTGCCTCTTTTGTAAATAGTCTGTCCAGGTTTTCTGCCATTTTTTTTTTTTAATTTTTGTGTGCCCACTATATTAAGACTACCAACCTTTTTATCATAATTTGTTTAAAATAATTTTTCGATTACTAAGTGTATTCTAATATTGTTTTTTATTTTCATATCATATTCATATTCATTATTTTTCTTTGCTATTTATCTCATGG
>NW_007729702.1:1869-3527 GCF_000696425.1 Galeopterus variegatus
AAAGTCAGGAGAAATAGGACAGATATCAAGGTGAGTAATTGAAGACAAACTAAATAAAATAATGTCTTCAATTTTCACTTAATCTTTTACCCTCAAGCTTGCAACATATATCTAATGAGGATTTCTAAAAATAATTCATAAATATTTCTCAGAAGGATCACCACTCCCACTGGTTGCTGGTATCCTAAGGTTCAAGGCTCCTTGTTTAGGCTTTTATTTGTCTACACGACCTAAAATTGAGTCTGCTCATTGACATTGACTAATTTGTGGCACAGACACACTTGCAATTTAGAGGGAAGGTATTTCCCTTTCTAATAAATAACGCTGTTATCAATTGGACATCTACAAGAAAAAACAAAAACAGAAGCCAGAATCCACACATGTTAAACCACAAATGCAAATGAATAGTTTGAGATTAATGGTAGACCAATGTAAATGTTTAGATAATACTAATAGAAGGAAAAGAAAGTAGATTATCTTCATGACTTTGTATCTTCAACAGAACACAAAAATAACTTACCATGAAATAAAGTAGGAGATTGACACATTGTTCTTTATTACAAACATGAAGTCTGCAAAATATACCATTATGAGTGTGAAACTAAATAACCAATGCAGTGGGAAAANTGAAAATAGCATTTACAATGAGCATAACATTTCAAAATATCTACCAATAATGCAGCAAAAAATATTTACATAAATACATAAGAAAAATTAAACTCTAGGTGAAGATGTTCTAACTTATGTATTTAATGAAATACATAGCCTACTTGAGAATTATTTTGAGTCAGGGTATAAAACATTTTTTTATATACATTTTCAGGATAAAGAGCAAGACATTTGATTATTTTAGTCTTGATTAGTAATAGTAAAGCTCATTTCAGTGATTTGAGCAAAGTGTTTCAATAAAGACAGTAAGTAGAGGAGGATTAGGAAATGACTTTAAAAAGCATGCCAATATAAAGCATCTCAAAAGCCAAATACCTCTCATAAGAAAATACTTGTTAAATCACAATAAGTTAGAGAGAAAGTATTTGCTTTGAAATATGTACACACTTACAGATTGCTTTTTATCACTTTAAGTAATAAAACTCATTTTGGTAATTTAGAGATTTTGTCAAAATATATTTTTTGTAATTTTCTATGAAGATTCTAATTCTGATATTCAAAAAGAGTTGAGATAAATAAGCAAATGATATTTGATATTTTTTAATTAGAAGATTATAGTCAAATATGTGTACTGCTACCCTTCTGGGATTATACATTTATTGTTGTTTCTACTTTTCTTTTGTTAAAAATGCTATATTCATCACATTATAACACATCAGTCTCTAGATTGTCAACTTTCAAACAATTCTATTAGTATGTTTCACTATGCAACATATCAAAGAAAACTAAATTATTAAATTACTATTCATTATAAAATTTCATTTACTAATATTGTGCTTATATAAAATATGTGGTTCCAGATAAATCTTATATTTTTCAACTTCCAATTTCTCAAAAATCCTATTGAAATAATGGTAACGAATAATGTTTTCACAGCACTTAGAGTAAAAGAGGATTTTCATCAAACAATGATTTTCAATAATTCAACACACACATAAAGAAGAGTCTTGGGAATACAACCTAGAGAGGAAGGTGTTAAAATCCAGATA
>NW_007729702.1:5031-7392 GCF_000696425.1 Galeopterus variegatus
CACAGCTAAAAACATCCTGAGATTCTTCTTGGACTCATATTGACTCCACATAACAATCTGAGATAAGTTGAACTCTTGGTACTGAAAGCAGTTTTAAAACAGAATCATAGGAAGAGGTTTTTGTATTGATTCTGGGGTTTCTATATTTGGTTTTCTAATCTGATTTGATTTGAATACATTAGTGACTCTATTTGCAGTAGTAAAGAGAGCACTGAGTCCATGGCATAATGTGGTAACAGAGAGATGCAACATATCACAATTGAATACTCCTAATCAAATCTTAGAAGAAGGAATTCTGCCTCCAGACTGTCTTCAAACCTTCAGAGTTTTCCTGGATCTGCAGCCTGCCAGCCTGCTCTGCAGATTTTAGACTTGCCAGCCTCCACAATCGTATGAGCCAACTCCTAAAAATTCATCTTTCTCTCTCTCTCTTTCTCTCTCTCTCCTTCTATACACACAAACATATATATGTGTATACAGCAATACATATATCAGAATATATATACACACAATCAGGTATGTGTATTTATGTATCTATATATCTATATCTTTATATCTATATCTATATACTCATCCTGTCATTTCTTTGTCTGTGGAAAACTCTGACTAATGCAGATTTTCAATCATGCATTAAATATATAAATCCAATATCCCTACGTTTTTGTTGGTCCTCCCTAATTTCTCTTCAATATTTTGTTATTTCGATGTAGAGATTTAGCATATCTTTGTTAGATTTCAAGTTTTATGTTTTAACTGTTAGATCTTAATAGAAAGAAAGGTAAATGCTTTGATATATTTTTCAGGGACTTTGCTAAATTCACTTATTAACTTAAAAGTTTGCAGATTCTTCTGTATTGTTTTATTACAAAATCATGTTGTTTGTAATGACTGTAAATACTCATTCTTTTTTATGCGTTTTTATACTTTTCTTATCTTCTTGACTTAATGGACCTTCAGTATAATTTGAGTAGAAGTAGTGATTATCAACATCTTGTCTTGTTCATGAACTCAGGGAGACAGTGTTCAATACTTCACAACTAAGTGTGATGTTGGCTGTTGGTTACTTTTATATGTATATTCTTTATTAAATTAAGGCTGTGCCATTCCACCCTTAATTATCTACAGTTTTATGAACAAGTGTATACTTTGGTCAACAGTTTTCCTACATCTGTAGAAAAGAGCTTATATTGTGTATTCATTTATTCTATCAAAAGGGTGAATTGCCTCAATTTATTTTTATCATTTTTCTATATTTCATATTTAATTTTATATTATTTTCTCCAGAATTTTTGTGACTAGTCCTTGGGAGATACTGCCCTGCAATTTTACTTTTTCATATTGTCCTTTTTCAAGTTCAATTTATGAGGCCTAAATTCTGCCTGGCCTTATGAAATAGGTAGATTTTTTTCCTATTTTTATTTATTTTCTAGAAGAGGATGTGTTAGATGGATATTATCAATCAAATATTAAAAAGAATTGACCGGTAAAGTCTTCATGGAATTGCTTTGCAAAAGTTTTTGACTATAGATCAAATTTCTATAAATGATATGTAACAATTTAGTTTTTAAAATTTCTTTCTGTATTTTGCTAGGTTAGATTTGCTAAGGACATGATTTTTTTTATGTAAAATGTGAAATTTATTGAATGAAGTTGCTCATCAGATCCTGTCACTATCTTCTTAACATCTGATATGCCATTTTGATGGGCCTCTCTTTATTCCTGGTACTGATAGTTTGTATTTTCTATTTGAGCAATTTCCTAGAATTTTATTTTGCTTTCTTAATTCTTTTGTTTCCTTTTCTTTATTTTACATTTTTGATTTTAATATGCTCTTTTATTTTAACTTGTTTGCATTACTTTTGTGTTTATTTTCATTCATAGTGCAAGTGTAAGAGCTCTAAATTTACCTATGAATACTTTTTAGCTACTTTCACATTTTTGTTATCATCTAGTTCAAACTATTTTCCAATTTCTATTGCAAGTCTCTTTTATGGTTTTATTACTTGGGTTCCCAGGAAAGAAATAGTAAGTGATTATTGGACAACATTTGCATTTTATAAACACACACACATACGTTTAAACATGTGTTTGATGCCTAAGATTTTGCATTTTATGACAGTCAAAATCATATCCTGGGTTAGTTTTATACAGTAAACGTATATGCTTATGTTTGCACTGGCATTATAGGAAAACAGAATTATAGAGAGAGAGAGTAGATGGCTCAATAGATATCAAAAACACATTTTATATTGAATATCATTATCAATATCTCTTAATTTTTATTTTACATTAAAAGAAATGTTTTTTCCCATTTTAAAAGAATGTAGAAACAAATATTAGAAATGGTCTGTCTTAAATTAA
>NW_007729702.1:8212-17825 GCF_000696425.1 Galeopterus variegatus
GTTTTTTCCCATTTTAAAAGAATGTAGAAACAAATATTAGAAATGGTCTGTCTTAAATTAATAAAAGCCTGTGTAACTATGGAGCCTAAAATGTTCTGTTTTATAGTTGACTGGAATTATCAATCACTTTTTATACAATGAGACAACTAAGTTGATTTCTCTTTTCTCCTACATTTATTTTCTGTATATTTAGAGACCAGAACTGATTGACAAGTGTGCAAGTGTACTGACAAACTCAGTGATCTTTGTGGAGTAAGTTTTGCAACCTAAGAGGTATGACTATGCAAATACTAGCAGATGGCTATGTAAAAATAAATGTAGTTATTCTACTAAAGCTTGACATAGTGATGCACTTAATTACTTTTAAATACATTAATAATTTTTTCCAGAAAATTTATATTAAGAAATGTTTTTGAGACTTTTCATGCATTTCAGAATTTTTCCTACCTGTTAGTTGGGCTGATGGGCATTGTGAAATCTTGGCAGAACATTTTATAGTTGAAAGATTTCAATCTCTGAGAGGATTACACGACTTTTCATGCATTTCAGAATTTTTCCTACCTGTTAGTTGGGCTGATGGGCATTGTGAAATTTTGGCAGAACATTTTATAGTTGAAAGATTTCAATCTCTGAGAGGATTACACGGCAGATGGCAATGTAAAGGAATTACTCAACTATCTGAGTGCTATATTTACGTAGCCATCTGTTGGGTATTCATTCCCCTGGGCTTCACAACTTATTCAGAAGCTAAAACATGTGCCTAAAAATTCAAAGTGTTCAAGGGTCCAAGCATGTATATATGTCTGCATATATACAAATATATATGAAAATATTATTTTTTCTATGTAGCTGGCTCCTAATTTTAAATTGTTTCAGAAGACATTTTACTGAACAGTTTAAATAAATACATCTCCTTTGTCTTGTTTCATCTTTCAACTGAATCCAGTTGATTTTCTTGAAATGTATTTAAGATCATATTTGGAAAAGTAATGTTTTCTAGATGAACATGTTATTACATGTGTATTTTGTAACTGAGTATATTTTAAAATAATAGAAATAATTTACAAGAAAAAAATAAACCAAGAGGTGTTAGAGACATAATTAAAATATTCTGTGCTGTTTGGTTTGCCATACTTTTGTTTCTTATTTTATTTCCCTTCTTTTTGAATTTTTTGAGTAGTATCCAAATTTAGTTATGAACTACTCTTATGACTATGACACTATTTATATGGAAATATTTATTCAAATGCTTCTATTTTGGGAAATAAAAAATCCTTGATTGTACACCATCTTTTATACTAAAATGTGTCTCTTGTTAAAATTACACAAACTCTTATTTTTGATAATTGAGTTAAAGTTGTTTGTTATCACTGTAGTAATTGAAGTTTTGTGATATATAATTTTGCTTTCTTTACCATTGAGACTTTGCTGATATTAATGTAAGATTGGTAAATTATACAAATTACTTTAAACGTTTCATGTCTCAAATTATAACTAAAGCAAAGCAGGGTTTTGTAGGATATGCTGTATTTTGAGATAGGCATTTTCACCAACAGTAAACATTAAGAAAAACAAACACTTGCTAAAGAAAAGACAGCATGTACTCTGTGAAATTCATAATAACTTCTACAAATCCGTAGTATCATGATCAGTTGAGATGCCCAGGAAATCAGTCAGGCCTTATTTTCAGGGTGAATTTGAGGTGAGTTGTATGTAGGCTTCTCCTGAATAAAATGATCACTTGAAATTAATAACTTATATAAGAGACCTAATTTATAGACTGCAAAAGTAGTATGCTTCTCTGCAGACCAAATTGAGTAATCAGTCTCATAGTAGAAAAATTTTATTTGTATACTTTGTATTGATAATTTTGATGTATGCAATGTCTAAGGCTATTTTCTGATAGAAAACTATTTTACCAAAGCTCCTTCAATATTCTCACAAGTTTATTTTCCGGGATATCTCCAAGGATCCAAATCCTCCAGTTTAGCTATTTGTGCCAAATAATTAATACTCTCCTGACCTTTGGTAAAGAGTTAGTTCCATGTATTAGCTTGGTGAATCCAAAAGGAATATGTATTAATATTAAGCTGTCTGATCTCATAACATAATGCTTCTTGGGGACACAGGATTGTTTATGTGCCATGGGAGGAAGGGCAGTAAATATGTTAACAAATTTTCTTTATTTCTACTGTACTTAAAATGCAGGTAATAAATATGCTTTAAAATAGATTGTCTTATTATTCATTAAGCTGTGAAGTAAGAAAGACATGTAGTTATCTTTCTAAATTAGAAACTTGGTGTGTCCATGTAGAAAACTCTATTGGTCTTTAGCATTCATCAGTTAGTATATTTAATCAGTGTTTCAGAAATGTTCAGAAATATTTTCTAGGAAATCCATGTTTTTCTCATTTAATATAAGCTTCAGTGTGTTCTAAATGGTTGTGTAAAATATTTTATTTATAAATATAATTTATAGATATATCCTAAGTCAACTCAAGTGACTTATTCAATTATCGGTGGAGTTAGAAATGAGCAATATTTAATATCAGTCAGTTAATGTCCTTGCAAATGTATTTATATATTCAAGAGTATATTATATTCAAGGAGTATTTTAAAGATGAATATATACTTATATGCATTTAGTAATAAAAAATAAAATAACTTATAAGGGAGCATTAAGCCAGAAGATATGAGACTTATAACATCATTAATTTCTTTATTTGTTGTATGTTTTTTCATTTGTTTTGATTTTATTCCATCTCAGGTTGATTTTTGTTTTGTTTTGTTTTAGCAAAAACTCCAAATTTATTTGTCATCTACTCATGTTCTTGCTACATTATTAATATTTTATAGGTTATTTTTAATACTGTTAATAGTTTAACATTGGATATGGTAGTATAATGAACATGTTTCACTTTTTAAAAAATTATTTATTATAAGTATATTATTATTACAAACCATGATTTTTCTTTATGCCCTTTACCTAACTTATTCCTCCCCCAACCATTCTACCCCCAGCTTCACCCCCATCATCTCCAGTATCTTTAGGTTTATTTTCCCCTTATGAAAACTCAACATATTGTTTCGGTGCTTTCCTTCTTTCTTTTTTTCCTTCTTTCTTAGCAGCCAGTTATAAGTGAGAGCATGTGCTATTTCTCTTTCCTTGTCTGGCTTGTTTCACTTAACATAATTTTCTCCAGACTTGTCCATTTTGCTGCAAATGGCAGAATTTCATTCTTTTTTATGGCTGAGTAGTATTCCTTTGTGTATATATACTACATTTGTCTTATCCAGTAGTCCATCAATGGGCACTTATGTTGTTTCCATATTTTGGCTGTTGTAAATAGAAGTGCAGTGAACATACGAGTGCAGGTATCCCTATGACATGATTTCCATTCCTTTAGATATATGCCCAGTAGTGGGATTGCTGGATCACATGGCAGTTCGATAAGTAGTTGTTTGAGAAACCTCCATACTGTTTTCCATAATGACTGTACTAATTTACAGTCCTACCAACAGTGTAGAATGGTTCCTCTTTCCCTGCACACTCACCAGCATTTGTTGTTCTTGGGCTTTTTAATAATGGCCAGTCTAACTGGGGTGAGATTATATCTCAGTGTGGTTTTGATCTTGACTACAGATGAAACTTCTGGAGATAACCCAAGTAAATTGTTTTTTCCTAACATTTGGTATAAGTACAGAAATATAGTATATTTTCAACAAAGTATTTATTGAATTGAGTTGTTCGAGATAATAAGTAATACAGTCTCTTAATTAGCCTTATCCCCCCAAATTTGAAACTTCCAAAACTGCTTAAGCAATTAAATCATGGAGAACACACACCAACACTCAGTATCAGTTTAACAGAATGGCTATTACTGTAGCTAATCTTGGGCTAGGGGACACGCAAGACTTCAGGTACTCTAAACGAGCCACATTGTGCCAGTAGCACCCATGGGCTGAACAGTCACTACATTTTAATTTATTTATTTCTATCAAATATTGAAATGCCCAGGGACATTATAGAGATTTCCTCCAATATTTATTTTTACTCTTGTAATTTTTAGGCTAATCTGAATACATAGTGGTTCTTGAGTATCAAAATAACTGTTAATTGAAAGATGACTGGATTTTTGAAGGCGAATAGTGCAAAGGAACTAAGTGTTTGAGTGCCGCAAACACCAGACCCTATATCTTTAGTTTTCAGGACTCCATTTGAGAAATCAAAAGGGACATATAATTAAAGTAAATTGTCAATTTATTAATTTGCTAACATCATAACTCAAATTAAAACAGAAAAATGATTACAGTTTGGTGTAGACATTCCTAGAACAAACACAGTGACTGACAGTTTGCTATTAATCTAGAATTCAAATTGTTGTGCAGTCATTTTTATACTTAATGCTTTCAACCAGAAGTAAATATTGAGGGGAAAAAAGATATGTCCCTGTATTTTAAATGATGACCCTGTGATTACATTTTTCCTGTATTAGTGAGTTTCATGTATTTTCTTTCTGCATTGTTCATCTGAAATTTATATAGTAGTATATGTCTTTTCAAAGATGATTTAAAAACCAGAAATGTTTATAATTCTATTATGTAATTTCACTACTACCAATTTCCCATTTATAGAAATCTCTTTTCAGAGATAATTGAACCTAACTCTGATATATGACATTTTCATTTCTGAGATGATATAACCTTTATCCTTCATGCTAAGGCAGGTTGAAGGTGATACTTACAACAGCTTTATTCCTTATCTCAAATAAAATAGGGAAGTTCAGGTTCAATTTCAAAGTGAGTATGTATTAAGGAATATTGCATTCTGTTGGGAAGCAGATAAAGTTATGAATACAATATAAAAAGTGTCCATCTGGCATTGTTTTTTGAAATGTGATGCACATGTTAACAAATGAAAGTTTTACTAAAAGAGAATGAAAAAAATGAATTTTAGTAACTGATAAACTAAAATGACTATTTTTAAATGTCCTTACTAACAGAAGTAAGTCCAGGTTTTGATAGATTTTCTTTAAGAAAAAATGAAAACTTAAATTATAAAATTAAATGTTAATATGACTATTTATCTGAAATTAGATGATGTATCATGCATGATAAATTAAACATTTTTAAAAGTAACAAATACCACAAACCTCATAAAATCCATAAAATAACATATTGGATTGTTTAATAGCTTTACATATCTCTAAAATATTGTTTTACTATTTTGATGAAATATAATTAGATATGATATTATTTTCTTTTGGAGGAAAGAGGAACATAATTCATATATCCCTCTACCATGGCTGATCAAAATATGTTTTTTATTATTGGTAAATTAGAAAAGTTTTCTTTTATACTCACAACTTATTGGTAGTAATGTAATATAAATTGTTCAGTTTTATGCAATTGGAAAAACTTCTATAGTGTTTCTTTCATACGGAAACTATAATATTTGGAAAAAATTCCCACAGCTGACTTTTTGAGTCCCTTTATTTCAAACCTCGCCACTCTTCCACAACCTACATTATTTATGCCCTAGGTAGTAGTAACATCATCAATTTTAAATTTTACTGAATGGTAAGAATTAACTTGCTCAAAATTCATCCTTTGTAGGCTGAACTTTAAGAAAAAAAAAAAAAAAACAATATCCTACAGTGCTCAAAGAAACCATCTAGTACTTTTCCACCATGACATATGAATTCTGGTTCCTCCATCCCACACTTTATCTCCAATTTTGCTAGGAGATGGGGATATTTGGCAAATTCTACCACTACCTTGTCAGGTTGTCTGCACGTCACCAACTCCTGATCACAGCTCAGAAGGGGTGATGCTATTACTAACCATAACACAGAGCTGCAAGGATGGGGAAAGCCAAGTTACTACCAGGCCATATTTATCTTGTCTCCTTAGCCATGCTTTCAGCAGGAGAAAGGCCAATGCTTCTCAATCATGCCATTTAAAATGCATAAATCCCAATGTTTGTGATCACTCTCCTAGAGTCTGATGTCTGATTTGCCAGATGTTTATGGTGAAGCTTGCAGAAGGTCATCTGCTACTGATTCTATGTCCATAGTTTTCTCTAGTGAATACTACTCCAGGTGGTCAGGGGGGTGTGTGTGTGCTGCTTGGTCGTCTGTCCTTGTTTGCACAATGTCCACTGAGAAACTCTAATCACAACAAATTCCTTTGTTACAGTACAATTTGTTATCCAACAAATTATGAAAAGATATGTTGTTTATTTTCTATGTCATGCTTTTGGATCCTGTCCATTATTTCAGCACTGTCTTTGATGGCTTGAAAGGAGAAAAAGACCTTCAAAGTTAGCAGTAAATAACAGTTTTTCATACAAAATAAACTTTTTTAAAATAAAGAGTACATCATTTTCATAAAAAAGTAATATAATCTGAAATAATTGTTAAGTAATTCTAAGTAAATATTGACTCCTGAATGAATTGTTTCAGCCACGGAATTCATTCATTCAAATATTACTACTTACAGGACACCATAATTGGCACCGTAACTACAAACAAATTTCCTGTTTTCTCAAACTTGGATTTTTGCTGGAGGAATATAAAAAATAAATGAGCAAAAATGTAATATATTTTTATATAAAGATATGAGTACATGAGGCAGGATAAGAAGATAAAATAGGGTAGACTAGTTAGTGAAGTTTATATGAACTGACAACAATATTGAAAGCAACTCTCTTTTACGCTTTAGAGTGAGTGGTCAAGCAGTAAATATAAAATTAACATTTCTGGTCAAAGTTGCTAGATTTTTGACTGGTAAATATTAGAATGTTTTATGAAGTAAACCCTGTTTTCCTAAATTGATTTTAATTGCATATTCAAATCAGCGGCTTTGAAAAATAGAATCGTGATTTGGGAAATGTACCTTTAATGTTAAGAATAGGAAGCGTGATTCAATATACACTTTTTTGCTGTATACACAGATTTTCAATAGCAATTCAAGTATAATTTTAAAATATCTGTAAAAGAAGCAGTAAAAAATATCAGAAAATTTTTGGAAGGAATTTTCAAGTCTGTAATAAAAGAGTTCTATTATTTGCTCTTTTTCTATTTTATTCCAAAGTGGCTTAATGCATTCAAATAGTCTCTGCATACTCTATGTCTTTCTCACATCATTAGTCTAGAGCTACTGCTGAGAAGTAGCATTATAATATCAGCTTCCACTGAGAGGCTATTCACACCACTGGAAATTATGGAAATCTGGAAGTAGTGACAGGTGTTTCAAAAATTTTTTTTGAATTGCCGTGTTTACCTGCTTGGTAATTTTGTCCAAAAATAGGCCCTTACTTTTAATAATATATTAAATCAGTATTCAATGACTTGTTAGACTCATTATATCAAATGAAATCCAGTAAGCCAAATGTCAATATAGGTAAATTTTTAGAAGAAAGTAGAGGGGGAAATTTGGGAGGAATTATGGGGAATGGATTTGGTGGATGGAATAAGTTTCATGTTAAAATTGCAATTTCAGAAATGAGGTAGAATGAGGAAACAGTGATGCTGATAACCTGGGAATTTTCATGAATTTTTTTTTTTGCAAAATATGCATAGTAAAAACTCAGCTTTCAAGAATATGCTTTACCTATTTTAAAGAGAAACTGGTACACCAAAATTCAGAAATAATGCTTTTTCTTTATACACCTGTTGTCATGATTATAAAACTTTTGTATATATCAATGAGTGCTAAAGTACTATTTTATTGGAAATATGTTCAGTTTACTTTGGCTTTAGATTATTAATTTTAAGTCTCTCTATCAATTATAGAAAAAGAGAAATGGTGATAAGTGGAGTTGAATTAAAGTAATTCTTAGAAGCAAGTATCTACTTATAGCAAAGTTAAAAATCCCTTTAAGAGAAACACATTTGGGCAAATAGAGAGTTTTATTCTATTTAAAAGCTCCTGGTAAATGACTGAAAGAAGACTGCACCATAATGATGCCTGTTGTATCTTAAATAAACAATATAAAAACATGATGAGGAGATATAAAGTCCACTGATAACAATTATTACAACTGAAGATCACAAATACATCTAAGATACTACTTCACCTNATGAGGTAGAATGAGGAAACAGTGATGCTGATAACCTGGGAATTTTCATGAATTTTTTTTTGCAAAATATGCATAGTAAAAACTCAGCTTTCAAGAATATGCTTTACCTATTTTAAAGAGAAATTGGTACACCAAAATTCAGAAATAATGCTTTTTCTTTATACACCTGGTGGCATGATTATAAAACTTTTGTATATATCAATGAGTGCTAAAGTACTATTTTATTGGAAATATGTTCAGTTTACTTTGGCTTTAGATTATTAATTTTAAGTCTCTCTATCAATTATAGAAAAAGAGAAATGGTGATAAGTGGAGTTGAATTAAAGTAATTCTTAGAAGCAAGTATCTACTTATAGCAAAGTTAAAAATCCCTTTAAGAGAAACACATTTGGGCAAATAGAGAGTTTTATTCTATTTAAAAGCTCCTGGGAAATGACTGAAAGAAGACTGCACCATAATGATGCCTGTTGTATCTTAAATAAACAATATAAAAACATGATGAGGAGATATAAAATCCACTGATAACAATTATTACAACTGAAGATCACAAATACATCTAAGATACTACTTCACCTAGAATTATAATATCTGCTATATTACCCAATATTGATGAAAAATTTCTAAGTTTCATTTCACAAATCTTATGCAAATTAGGGTATTGCCACACAGATAGTAATCCTCTGCAATTGGGAAATTTTGTAGATAACACTGTAGAAAGACTAGTATGTAGAATTCTTAGGAGAACCTTGTAACAAACATTGCCTAGTTGTTCAAATATGGCATTTCAGTGTCCCATGAATTGAAAGAGATGAGCCCTCAAAGTTCCTGTGGCCACAAGATTTGTCAAGTGAATATTTTAAATTAACATAATCTAGATTCACTCTACAGAAATTACACAGCTTAGCTTAGACATTAAGCTCTAAAGGGTCAGATCAGCATTAATTTATTCTTTCAAAGATTCATAGATTCTACAGATTCAACAAGAGGAAGAATGATCTTGAGAGGCTAGGCAGTTCCAAATTAATTAGGATGAAGTTCCAGAATTTTCACAGGAGTTCTTTGGACCTGACATGAAATGTGCTTGAGTATTCACCTCCAGACAAAGGGATAGTTAAATTGATTTTGAAAATTAGGTAATTAATCAGATACTTCTGACCTAGTGGTTGTCTATTCATTCTTCTGGGTTGTTTGGTTTTATTGAGGGAGGTATTGGCTTTTTGACCTCCACAGACTTTATTATATTTCATCATATGCTTGTCAGAAAAAATTTGTCAGGCTCTGCAACTGTTTATCTTCCTCTCAGGCTGTATTGCAGATGCCCCAATTCCCTGGGAGAATATGTATTCATTTCTTTTTTTGCTACCAAGCTATGCCTAACAAATGCTGTATTTCTAGAAGATGATGTGCTGGACATTCTGTGACTTTCACTTAGCACTAAACAACGTAATGCACTGTTCAGAACAGTATCCCTGGGCCGGCCCGGTGGCGCACTGCTATAGTGCGCTGCTTGGGAAGCGTGGTGGCGCTCCC
>NW_007729702.1:18469-46630 GCF_000696425.1 Galeopterus variegatus
ATTTTTATCAAGCCAAAATTGATTTGATTGAATGGACCTACAGTTTAGGGATATGTCTCTTATTACTTAGGAGATATGAAGCTCTTCCTAGTTTTTCAGAGTTACAATTAACTCTCATTTTTATTAGCAAACTTGTCCTCTCATGAGACTCATATTTTATTCTTCCCTCATGTATATATATGATCTGTCTAATCATAAAATGTTACAAAGGCTGATATCAAGATTCTTATAATTTGTGTCTAAAGATTTATGTCAATTGATTTATTACTATCCTATTGTATTAGGGATAAGATAGATTGTATGAAGACCTGAGTTAAAAGACAGTTTCAGGCCACCCTTTAACATGATATTTGTCTGAAAATCTTTCTTTTTTATTGTGGCAGTCAGTATATATAAAGTGGTCTCTGACCTGGCATTTAACTAACTATATTGGCACTCTTTTTCTTTAAAACTATATAAAGACATATAATTAATATCTACTGCTTTTCTGCCCCAGCATTTGAAAGGTCTCTGGTCTGGCACAAAACACAAATGACTATGAAAAATTGTTGCAGTACGTGAAATAATCATAAAGAAGAATTTGAGGACTAACTACTAAACATAGTTACCAACTTCTCAAGCTTAGACCTTCATAATTGCATCATGAATTTAAGTGGCAATTTTTTAAAAAAAAGAACTCAAAGAGTTTTCATAAAGATTATTGAGATGATATTTATTCAACCTCCGAGAATTTCAATAGGTTTGTGTTATCTTATTAATCTTATTTTGTAGACTGGTAAGGTTGTTGGAGCCTGTGTACTTAAAAAAACAAAAACAAAACCTTTTTCAGAGCTTTTAGGAATGTTTGAGGAATAATTATATAATGGAGACTTCAGAATTTAGTTGCCCAAGAGCCAGGGTCTTATTGTCTCTATGTATTCTTTATTTTTTATGAAGAATTGAGTACATTCCATTATAAAGGAATTAGAAAATAGAATGTTTCTACCATAATACAACTTTCTTGAGTGTGACAAGTTATTCAGCCTTATTCAATAAAATACAACATGATATGGGACTTCTGTGAAAGATGTATCTGTGCCAAAGATAGATTTTGGAAAAAAATACAAGAGAACTTCTTTCTAAAATTGTCTGTTAAAAAAAGAAAAAACAAACTTGAAAGCTAGCCTTAGAGCCTGGGTTTAGGAAACTAAAAGGCAGCTATTTCACTGATAAAGAACAATAGCAATTTATCTGTCATCCAGCATTCAATAGACAAGAAGGTTGGCTTCAAAGCAGGGAGTTATAGATCTTACCAACATAGTCACAGAAAGTAAAAGAAACCATAGAGGGACTTGAATGCCATTTACAGAGAGAGCTTGGGACTGCTCTAAACTCTCTACTTAAAGATGCATTGGTTCTCTCAGATACAAGTGGTATTTTAGCAACAGTGACATATTTTTCTTCACCATTTTGACATGGATGCTCAATTGCTTGGTAGGGTAAAAAACACCGCATACACAGTGATACACCCTGTTATTCTTTACAAATAGTTTTATAAGAAAATAAAGCAGTCAGAAGTGCAAAGAAGCAGGCTTGGGCTGCAATGGTGCTAGAAAACTAATCTATATCAGTTTCTAATTTCAAGGAGGTCAATAATAATGTATGACCTGAGAAATGTGTGTAATAATGTGAACACAAACACACAAAATTGTTTTTACTTTTTCCTACCAAAAAAGGTGTTCTGATTTATATAACACTTGAGTGAGAAATACAGTACACACACACACACACACACACACACACACACACACACTCATGCTCCTGAATTTGAAATATTTATTTTTTAATAAACATAAAATAACAGTGCCCAGTATCTGAAAAACAATTAAAATTTAAAACACAAATCAAATGATTTTAGTCAAACCAAATTCAAAAACATATATTTAGAATTAAGACCAGTTTTTGGAGAGGAAGGTAAATATTTTAAAAATACACGCACTGGTACCACACATACCAGGCATTCTTTCAGAGCTGGAATAAAAATAGAGACAAAGTAAATAAGCTCATAGATTGAAAGGAGCTTATAATATAAACTCTACAAGAGCAGGAGCTTTGTGCATTTCTTTTTCTTTGCTGTATGCCCAGGATGTAAAGCCGGCACATATTCAATATATATCTGGTGAGTGAAAGAATAAGGGTAGAAAGCAGAAACCATCACATATTTCTGTGCAATGAGATTTTGCCTGAAATAGGCTAAGTACTCTGCATGGTCCATATTATACTTGTTTTGATAAATACTTGAAAATACTACAGTTTTTCAGAAAGAACAAATGCATAAGAGGTGCAATACCTGAGAAAGCCAAACTCTGAAATTTTCATTATATGCAGTTCTGAAAGCCTTGAGAAAGATTTTCTTTTTTAATACACAAACTAAAACAGCCTCAATCACTTGCAAAATAAGAATAATCAACAATACTCATGCAATTTTTGTATGAAGTAATAAATATTTTATTAAATTTACTTTGGTTTTGAATGGATAGGCAAGAAAAAATCTTATTTCCTTTATCAGATTTGTTAATATCCTCAATGTTCACATGACTTATAACATTGACAGATATTATCAGGAAATTTTTAAGTGTGAAAATATGTCATTAAATTCAATATGGAGGTCATGTTTTGCTAAATTGAGGTAAAGAAAAAAATTAATATTTTTACAATATTATATCTTATAAAGTAATGGTAACACATCATGAAATTTTATGTAGATTGTATAGAATGCTTGTGATTATAAAATATTTCCTTGAATATTTTTTAAAAATTTACATTTTTATGAATTTATTAAAGCTAATGTTCAAATTTGTATAATCAAATTTTCTAGATTTGGAATATGCTGTATTAATTGAATTAATGGCCCATAACTTTGTTGTGTCCTCTCACTCTGACTCTAGGCTTACTCTTGAGACTTGCATTAGAAATTGACTGTTGGTAATCTCAACACCAGAAAAAATTTGCGAGAGCACTTGCATGTTTCTGCTTGCTTTCTTCTGTCTGCCATCACCTTGACAGTATGCTCAGGCTAGCCTGCTAAGGATAAGAAGTACAAAGGTGAGAATCAAATTGTCTCAATTGTCCCAGCCAACACCAGATGACAGATCCACTAACAGCAGGACATGTGAATAATCCTTGACAAGATTAGTGCCTATCCAACCAACCAGATACGTAAATGATTTATTCTTATGTACCACTTAGGTCTTAATGGGAATTGCTGTTGTTAGTTTTATAGTGTCAATGAATAAGGATACCAAAGTACTATCAACAACAAAAAAAGTTACTGTGTTAATTTTATTTACAACCTTCTTTTTTCAGTAACTCTCTGACTTTATACCGTTAAATCATGTGTACATTATTTTTCTAAAGAACTTGGCAATAATTAATCCAAGCATGATTCAACTGCATTAAAATATATGAGAAGACCACACTAGCAGTTGAGAATTGGTTATGTCCTTTCTGTGTCCTGATAGTGAACCAAAATTTGACCTCATCAGCTACTCTACTGATATCCCAGATGAATTCTCTGAAGTATTTTCCCTATGGACTTCTCTTCAGTTTGTTCTCTGAGAGCTTTTAGGAATTCATTAACAGTGATTAGAGAAAAATCTGCCTATTATCACTTGCAGTGCCTGACTTTATCCTGGCAATTCACGACCCCTTAAACTTGGAACTTATTGAGAAAGAAAAGGCATAAATAAAAGCTTTTTTTGCCCTCTTTTTCCAAGATTATGCAATATGAAAAAGTGTTTCTGAGAAGTACACTAGAGCACTGTAATTTTCTCCTAAAGTGTATACATATCTTTCTGAGTTTCATGATTAATATATTCTAACTTCAAAATTTGAAAATATCTGTGCATTTTTCCTCAAAGTCTCAGGTTCAATGCAATTGCCTAGTAGTGTAAATTCTCAATGATTCTCAATAATTTGCATTGCTATTTAAAAATATGAACATACAAATTTCCACATGTGTGTGTGTGTGTGTGTATACACGTGCATTTTGGGGGCTTAGAAAATGATACCCCCAAAATATCACATTTTGTCATGCTGAGCACTTTGAACTAATGGCGATTAAAAGGCCTTAGAAAAAGCCTCAGGCCCAAGCAATTTCTGACCCTCTCCTGCTTCTTCCCCCAAGCATGGGGTGAAACTCTCTCTGTAGTTCCTTAACTGAAGTCCTCCAGAAAGAACTTATTGCCTTAGATCCCCTCCCTAAAATCTCATTAACCAGGTAAGATTAAACTCATATTGCAGGAAGTAAGACTGAGGAATGTCACCAAGCTTAGATAGACTCTGTCACAAGCTATTGTTTGTTCTGTGGCCCCATTCAATTTTGAAAAAAAAAAAAAATTACATAATATTGTCTGCTCTCTAGGCCCATTCAACTCTCCTAAAAATCATTTACTACCCCTCAAAATTGTCTAATTTCCCCTATCTCCCTCTTCCCTATGAAGAGGCTATTATTTAAGCTTCAGCCATCTGGCCCTTCTTTGAGTCTCATGTTTTGTATGGGCTTCCATGCACACTTGCACATTAATAAATTTGTGTGCTTGTTTTCTCCTGTTACTCTACTGTTAGTTTATTTCAGCAGACTCAATCATTCAGAGAGGAGGGGAAAATTCCCCTTAACCCATACAAAGAATGTTTACATATATAGACAACAGGTCTTCAAAAAGTTCATGGAAAGTCATATTATCTTTTAATTCTATTTTTCCACAAACTATAAGAAATGCTCTCATGTATATATATGAGGGGGTCTTTAAAAAGTTTTTGGAAAGATTTGTATTATCTTTTAATTTTTTTTTCCCACAAACTATTTGAAGTACCCTCATATTTTATACACACACACACACACACATCTGTTCTACGTATTGTGCTGTATAGGCTGTATGGGTGTTTAGGTATGATAGGCTGAATAATGGTCCCAAAATATGTCCACATCATAACCCCTTGAACCTGTGAATTTTATCTTATATAGTGAAAAAGAGATTTCACAGATATGATTAAGTCAATAATCTTGAAAAGGGGAGGTTATTCATTATCCAGGTGTCATCGTGAGGTCTCTTATATGGAGATATAGAAGGAGTCAGAGTCAGACAACAAGATGATGTGATAATGAAAGCAGCACTTGGAGTGACGCACTTTGAAGATGGAGGAAAGGGCCACAAATGAAGAAATACAGATGGATGCTGAAAACACTGCAAGTTGAAAAAGGCAAGGAAATAAATTCTCTCATTAGAGCCTCTAGAAGAAACTACCCTGTGGACACCTGGACTTTATACCAGTAATCTAATTTTGAGTTTCTGATTTTCAGAATGGCAAGAGCATAAATTTGTGTTGGCATAAACTGTTAAGTTTGTTGTAATTTAATTTGTTTGTTATAGCAGCAATGAGAAACTAATACATGTGGGCTAGTGAGTTTATAGGCTATCACCTGCTGTTTTAAGGCAGTGTTTAATTTTGTATTATGTTTTATACTATGCTTTTAGGTCTTGGTTGCCTCTGTTTCTAACATTCCAGTGTTGAGTGTACAGATGTTTACAAACTGATTAATACAATTCAGCATCTCCTCACTTGTCAGGTTCATAGAGTCATAAATTTGAGTCTGACCCAAACAGCTTTCAAAGGTGCAAATACTACTGATTAGAGTTCATCGTGAAAAACGAGAGAGGTTAGTCAGCCTCCCTGCTCTCTGGTACTAAACTTAAGGTTTCAGTTTGCCACAGATTATTTTAGATGAAAGATCTCTGCCCTGCTATTCATAATTTTGTTCAAATTATTTTAATTGTCATATGAATTTCCTATCTGTTCCATGTTTGCTATAAATTTGTCATTAATTCTACAAGATTTCCTAACCACCATATGAAGCATTATTTTCTTTTACTTGTCTTTAATTTACTTTAATTTTTCTTCAAATTGTTCCCCTTAATCATACTATGCTGTTATCTAGCAAGGAGCCTGTGTTCTTCTACAACATCAAGTATTTTATGCATCTTAACCATTTCTCATCTTACCCTTTACTAGGTTAAAAGTTTTTAAACTGAACTCACAAGCTTATGTCTTGCCATACTCTTGTACAGTCCTTTGTTCATCTCACACATACACACACACACACACACACACACACACACACACACACACACAAAACTTCCGAATTACTCAATTATATTTTCTTTGTTATGAAGAGCAAATTTTGGACAAAACAGTGTATTAGGCAAAATGTGCCCAACTGCTTTTATAGCTTATTTATTTAGTAAAGTATGATATTACTTTTTCTTTCCCAAAATTTAAGTCTCTCTTCTTTAACACCTATCCTTGGCTTCTTTTCAAAATGACCCTGATATTTGTATCATTTTATCATTAAGAAATGAGTTGATCTCTAATAAACTATACTGTTAGCTGAAAACCAGAAGGCATATCCCAGGAAATGATTAGATTTTAAAGAGAAATTTTCAGTCATAAACTTTTCTTACATTGAAATAAAATAAAAAATTTCAAAGGTAATTTGATGTGTTAAGGAGGTTGTTTTGGATAAATTTTTCCCATCTCAAAACCTCAAATCTCTCCAAAAATTTATATAACTGAACTTGTTCCCTTTGTGTTAGCCAAAAATAATTTGGGTCCATCCAAGGGAATTCTCTGAGAAATAGCTGCGTGTATATAGTGAAAAAAGATTTTCACTGCACATAATGATTAATTTAAAGTCACTGCATGAAAATGCCTTTAGGTTAAAACAAAACATCGTCCTTTATCTGTGTTTAATTCTGGACATACACTCAGACAGAAATGGCCTACTTATGAACTTATTTTATATGTTGCCCCTTGAATTATCTTTTAGTGTTTTGCTAAATTTATAATTCAATGAACACAGAGATTTATCAGGGATTTTCTAAAATTCTCATTAACACATCACAAATAAGTATTCCAGATACAGGTAAAAATTAAAACTAGTATTTTATACTTTTAATTTTGAAGTGTTTTATAACTTCTAAAAGACAGTATAGAAACTTTTATTGCTAAGAGTACCAATATCATCACACAGCAAGTTTGCTGATGGAACAGGAAACACTTCTTGACACATTCTAGTTCTTAAGACAAAGACATTGTGACTCACTGTCTTTTGGGGGTATCCCAGTTCCTAACATCACATGTCTTATCCCACCAAAAAAAAAAAAATTAGCCTCAAGTGTAAATGTTTGTGTTTAATATTAATTATGTACATGGTTGACACTTTATGAAGCTTGGAATCTTCTCTTAACGTGTATTAACACCCAATAGCTTATGGGTATCTATTGCTTTCTGTTGCTTTGCCCCCCACAGATTTGTCACACCACCTTCCCTGGGTGACAGAGATGCAAAGGATCACTCAAAGCCCAACTCTTCTGAGCAGTGAGAGGCCCCGAAGTGATTAACTTTCCCGGGATCCTCCAGCAAGAGGGATCACTTCCGTGGGAAAATTAACACTGAATTGGGGTTCTCTTCCTGCATTTATTTTCCAGACTGGGAAGTTACAGGAAGAGAATAAAGGTGGGGTTATAGTTTAACGATAAAGGCTGGTAACTTTCAGTGAAACAAGCCAGATGACATTCCAATAAGGCAATTAAGTGGTCTTATCAACACAAGCTTGATCTTAGCAAATGTTCTTTCTTATAGCAATTTCTCAGTATCTTTACATAACAATCAGTAACTAGTCTGTTTTTAGCCAGTAACCTGCTGTGCCACAATCCTTATCTTGCAACAAAGACTCACTAGCCTGGGGAAAATTTCCTGTCCTTACAAGGTCAATATTTGAAGCTGCAAGGCTTTGGAAAACCAGGCCCTGTGAAGTACATATGTTTTATAGTATATTCCACAGGTATAAGTTCCTCCAGGCCTTATTAAGCTGACACAAGTGCAATCTGCTAAGGACTTGCTTGCAGTTTTATGATTTGGAGGAAAGGTCCTTAAAACAGAGAACGGATTTTCAAAAATGCAAAGAATAAGGATCCAGTTTTTGTTGCTGCTGTTGTTGTTGTTGCTAATGAAGAAGTATCAAGTTTATTGAAAGAGAGGGAAGAAAAGATTTAAGACTAAAAATCAAATCCAGAGATCACTTTCCCCCATTCCTGTTTTGTTCTCTTTTGACCAGAATTCCTAAAAGATGTGATGTTGTTGGTAACAGAGTTCTTCCTTCTCAATATGAGGTTAAGTGAAACTGGAGATGAATAAAGTAGTATCAATGATAAGGGTGAGTTAGAGAAATGTATTATATGGGCAGGGTTTACTGAGAAAGAAATTTGTACCACATTTTCCTTGCAGACTGATATTTTTGAAATGAGCAATATGTTATTCTTCTGCCATATTAAATCATTCTGAAATGGATATACTTTCAAAGATACCTCATAATGTACATTTGGACTTTTGATAAACAGTGGTATAAACTTCATGACTCTGTGGCCTTAGTCTTTATAAGTAAGCAATTATCTGCCTTTTCAGATACTCCCATAATAAAAAAGCTTTAGAAAACAAATCAGACGCATTTTTACATGTGAAACGTTCATGACTCTGTGGCCTTAGTCTTTATAAGTAAGCAATTATCTGCCTTTTCAGATACTCCCGTAATAAAAAAGCTTTAGAAAACAAATCAGACGCATTTTTACATGTGAAACATTCCTGCTGGCAATTATTCTGCACGACTTAAACCAATTTGTACATCTTTCTGTGTGTGCAGAGTTTAAGTCATACACATAGAATATACTCAAAGGATTATTGCTTTTAAGAATAAATTAAAATTATAGAGCACATGTGATATACACATTGAATGAAAAGACATCTATGGGGCAAATTTTGTTTACTCAGATTGGAATCGATTACCATTTTGGCAAATACTATCTAAAAAAATACCTTTAAGGATATATTTAAGGATATCCTGTTAAAAACAAGTTAACATGCAAAATAAATGACATCGAAAATCTGTTATTTTAATGTGCTTCAGTTTCAAATGATACATAATAAATGTTGGCCTAATAATTAATGCATATATAACTCTATTTTCACATAGTTTAAAAAGTATAGAAATTTTCCTTCATTCTACTCAGCATATGTTGGACAATATAGCTATTTGGATATTTTGCATAGAATCCTAGAAATATGACACAAAAGAAGCAATTTAATTCCGTAGTTTAGAGCACCAACTTTGGCATCATGCTACTTTGGTTTAAGTTTTGACACTGCTGCTTACTACCAAGGTGACTTTATAAATGGACATCATAACTTAAGCCAAAATTTATTATGAGAAAAGAAATATGTACGGTGCTTAGAATAGTGACCAAAAATAACTTCATAAAAGTATTTGCCATTACTTTTTCTACTAATTTCTTTGTAACATTTTTGAGCTAAGTTTTCATTTTGTATATTTTCTTTCAATTTTTTTTTAAATTTGCAACTTAGCTCACCCAAAGATATTACTTATGCTGCTGAGATGGGTTGTTAACATTTGCTTGGTAACTATTCTCAAAACTCAAATAGTACCAATTTAGGTTGCTATGCATCACCATTGGCTGACTAGGAAACTATCTGAAAAGAACAATTAAAATATCATTGTTGATGAATCATTGTTTATAAATGTAAAGATCAGCACCATTGTATAGTTCTGTCTGTTAAAGATCCATGACTGAGTTATCTCTACATGAACAGACCATGAATGGAAGATTACAGATCCTTTCTAAAGAGGGATCTATATTGCATCCACAGATTTAAATGACATTTTAAATTCTTGATAAATTGAATTTTTATCAATGTATGTGTTGGATCTAGACTGACTTGTTGGATAAAATTAAATGATACCCGAGTATGACATGGACTGTAAATCTTGAAAACCTATTTGTTTTACTTTTCCTTCCATGTTATTGCCCTTTATAGGATCTCTACAGTTATGTCTTTCTGTCTTATTGCTACTATACCTATATCAATTTTCATGGGTCATTTATAAACAGTTAGAATACACACTGCTTTCCAGTCAAAGTATGTTTGTGGAATGGAGAGAAGAATGACATTATAATTGCTCTATGTAATAAAATGCAGGGTAAATGGTAAAAATGACTTGTAGACTTTTTATAACCCAATCAAGTTTTATAAATTTCTGTTGGTCCAATTACACCAAACTTTGCATTATTATTCATGCTTTCAGATTTTTTTTTTTTTTTTTGTCTTTTTTGTGACCGGTAAGGGGATCGCAAGCCTTGGCTTGATGTCGTCCGCACCACACTCAGCCAGTGAGCTCACCAGCTATCCCTATATAGGATCTGAACCCACGGCGCGAGCGCCACTGCACTCCCAGCACAGCACTCTCCCGAGTGCGCCAGGGGGTCGGCCCCATGCTTTCAGATTTTTAAAATTGTATTTGTTCCTCCTTCTGCA
Source organism: Galeopterus variegatus (assembly GCF_000696425.1). Lineage (NCBI taxonomy): Eukaryota > Metazoa > Chordata > Mammalia > Dermoptera > Cynocephalidae > Galeopterus > Galeopterus variegatus. Next base: position 28,895 of record NW_007729702.1, read on the forward strand.
CTAAAACATTTTAAAATCAGTTGGCTTATTTGTGTGTCCCAAGATTTAACAATAAAATGATGTTTTACAAATAGGCTTATGCTAGTCCTCTTTCCAACTGAGTAGAAGGAACATAGAGACAGCAGTACATTTTTATTACACTATTTTTAATGCTATATATTTAGTTTTCAGAACTGACTTTTGTTCTTACGTTTTATCTATTCTTTTGTTGGTGAATACTTGTTGGTGAATAAATGTGACAAGTGAGAGTAGTTTTTTTGTTTGTTTTATTTTGTTTTTTTTTTTTGTGTGTGTGTGTAATATTCTTTTTTTAGAAACAAGCAAGCAAAAACAAAACAAAAAAACACCTAAAATAACTGAATACTTGTTGGTGAATAAATGTGACAAGTGAGAGTAGTTTTTTTGTTTGTTTTATTTTGGTTTTTGTGTGTGTGTGTGTGTAATATTCTTTTTTTAGAAACAAGCAAGCAAAAACAAAACAAAAAAACACCTAAAATAAAAATTAAAAAGTTGACAATTTTATATGACTATAATTTTTTTAAAAGACTTTGTGATATCTCACTGCTGTAGATGAACTAGAAAATTGAGAAGTTGTTTGCATATAGTAAATGTTCTCAATTGGTATGCTAAAGTTTACTGACATTTCAAAACCTTTCCCAGGTGATCTACAGATTTTGATTATGTTGGACAAACAGAAGATTTAACTGAGGAAAGCAAAATAGGCATTTGTAGAAATATTTTTAAATATTCTAGGTATGAGTCTAAGGCCAGCCACCTCAAGCTATCTCCAAACAAACAGTATCTATTTAGTAACAGATGTAAGAACACTGCCTATGAGCACATATTGGACTGTGTGATCAGGGCAATAGAAACTCAAGTAGTAACTCAGTGCTGAAATGACTGAATAGAGTAATATCTTTACACAGCAAAGGAAACAATCAGAAGATTGATATACTCCCATTTGTTTAATTTTTCTTTCATTGCCTGTGATTTTGGAGTCTTGTTCATAAAGTCTCTGCCCAGTCCTATATCCTGAAGTGTTTCCTCTTTGTTTTCTTTTAGAAGTTTTATAGTTTCAGGTCTTATACTTAAGTCTTTAATCCATTTTTAGTTGATTTTGGTATATGCTGAGAGGTACAGGTAGTTTCATTTTTATACATATGGATTTACAGTTTTCCCAGCACCATTGATTGAAGAGGCAGTCTTTTCTCCAATGTATGTTCTTATTGCCTTTGTCAAAGATCAGTTGACTGTAAGTGTGTGGGTTGATTTCCTGATTCTCTAATCTGCTCCATTGTTCTGAGTGTCTGTTTTTATGCCAGTACCATGCTCTTTTGGTTACTATCGATAGCTTTGCAGTATAGTTTGAAGTAAGAAAGTGTTATGACTCTGGCTTTTTCCCCCCTCGGGATTGCAGTGGCTATTTGGGGTTTTTATTGTTCCATATGAATGTTGGAATTGTTTTTTTTCTATTTCTGTGAAGGATGTTGTTGGTATTTTGATGGTGATTGCATTGAACCTGTAGATAGCTTTGGGTAGTATGGACATTTTCACAATGTTAATTCTTCCAGTCTAAGAGCATGGAATGTCTTTCCATCTTTTTGTGTCCTCTTTAATTTCTTTCAGCAGTGATTTGTAGTTCTCAATGTAGAGATCTATCTAAGAAGCTTCTTCCCAGCAAAAGAAATAGTTACACTTAACACTGAAAAGAAATGCTTAACAGAGCAAAAAGACAACCTACAGAATGTGAGAAAATACTTTCAAACTGTGCATCCAACAAGTGATTAATATCTGGAATACAGAAATAATTCAAACAACTCAACAGTAAGAAAACGAATAGCCCAATTAAAAAATGGGCAAAGGAGCTAAATAGACGTTTCTCATCTGAAGATAAACAAATGGTCAATAAACACTTAAAAAAAGTTCAGCATCACTCAGCATCAGGGAAGTGCACATCAGAACCACACTGAAATATCATCTCACTCAAGTTAGACTGCCTGTTGTCAAAAAGACAACAAATAACAAATGCTAGTGAGGATGTGGAGAAAGGGAAACCCTCCTGCACTGTTGGTGGGACTGTAAATTAGTGCAGCTATTATGGAAAACAGTTTAGAGGTTCCTCAAATAACTACAGATAGAATTGCCATATAATCCAGCAATCTCACTGCTGGGTATACACCCAAAGGAATGGAAATAATCACATTGAAGAGATACCTGCGCTTCCAAGTTTATTGCAGCTCTATATACAGTGGCCTAGAGTTGGAATCAATCTGAATGTCCATTGACAGATGACTGGATAAGGAAAATGTTGTATGTATACTCAATGGAATACTACCCTGTCATAAAAAAGAATGGAATTCTGCCATTTGCAGCAGCATGGATGAGACTGTAGAAAATTGTTAAGTGAAATAAGCCAGGCACAGAAAGAGAAATACCAGATGTCCAACCTCATCAGTGGGAGCTAAAATATAAACAAATAAATGAAAGAAAGAAAGGGAGAAAGAAAGAAAGAAAGAAAAATAGAGCTGTCACAATAATACATTGACTTTCAAAAGAAGGGAACAGAAATGAGATTACCAGAGGTGGGAAAGGGAGAGAGAGAGTAAAGGAGGTATCGGTAAAGGACCATGAAAAATGATTCCATCTTATAAGGTTGAATATACTAACTATCCTGATTTGAGCATCGCATATTGCACACAGGTATTGGCATTCAACCCCACAAATGTGTACAATCAACTGAATCAACTGTTTCAGTTAAAAAAAAAAGTGAGAGAGAGAAATGGGCAAATAACCTGAATAAACATTTATCAAAAAAAGACATATGAATGGCCAACATGAATGTGAAAAAAAAAATGCTCAAAATCACTAATCATCAGAGAAATGCAAATAAAATCACAGTGAGATACCACCTCATACAAGTTAGAATGGCTATTATCAAAAAGACCAAATGTAACAAGTGACGGCCTAGAATGTGGAGAAAAGGGAACCCTTGTACTCTGTAGGTGGGAATGAAAATTAATACAGCCATTATGGAAAACAGGAGAGAGGTTTCTCAAAAAATTAAAAACAGAACTACCATATTGATCCAGCAACCACTTCTGAGTATATATTCAAAAGAAATAAAATCAGTATGTGTGGAGTCACGCCTGGGGTCCTCCCGTAGACCCAGAAGGAGAAGGAGCCAACAGGATTACCCCCGGTGTTGGGACCAAGGGATCTCGGGGAAAAGTGAGCCTGCTGCCCACCAACCCAGCCCCATGAAAGAGACACTCAGATGTGGCAGCGGTTCTGACAGGGCAGTTCCCCTTTATTGCCATTACACTGCAATTTATATAAGCAAGCAAGTAGGGGCTTTCCATGAACTAACCAATCAATTAAAGGATCACGTGGACATGCATTTTGTACTAACATGTTGCGCATAGCGATCACGCAGGGTTCACGAGTGCGGAAATACTGGAGGACCAATAAAAACCTTTTAGAGCTATCTTGGGTTACGCCTCCCCTACTTCCCACGGGTGCCATCTTCATCCTCCACCCATGGGCACCATGTGGCTCACAGATAATGTTTGCTCCTAAAAATGGGCCCAACAAGTACGTTGGGAAGATATCTGCACTCCCATGTTCATTGCAGCTCTATTCACAACAGCCAAGATATGGAAATGACCTAAGTCCATCAATGGATGAATGGATAAAGAAAATGTGGTATATATTCACAGTAAGAAAATTCTGTCATTTGTGACAATATAAATGAACACTGAAGATATTATGTTAAGTGAAATAAGCCAGGCATAGAAAGATAAATATTGCATGATTTCATTTATATGTAGAATCTTAAAAGTTAAGCTTACAGTGAAGAGTAAAATGGTGGTTACTAGAGACTGGGGGAGAGGGAAATGTGGAGATGTTGGTCAAAGGGCAGAAAGTTTCACTTAGATATAAAGAATAAGTTCTAGAAATCTGCAAGTAATAGCAAGGTGACTATAGTTAATAATAATGTATTATATACTTGAAAATTGTTGAGAGTAGGTTTTAAATGTCCTCACTATAAAAAATGTCCATGTGTGGTGATAGATATATTAATTAGCTTATTTAATCCTTTCACAATGTACACATGTCTCAAAACATCATGTTTTACATATAAATATATACAACTTTTGTCAATTAAAAATAAATCTGTAAAAGCTGAAAGATGTCTCTATAAGTTATAAATTAGAATATTTTTGGCTCTTTGTACATTAATTTCTTTATAATACTAATTTCCTACAATGCTGTGAAAATGTCAAAGTATGTCTTTAATAAGAATTATTTCATTATTGCTGCTCTAATCCTAGGCATGTCCATGTGTATGTGTTTAAGTCAACAACAAAACAGTTCTATGCACCTTAGAATAACACAAACAAATAGACTAACTACTCTGCACAGATTAGGGGACTGAAACACACAGACACATAGAGGGTAGATGAAAAAATATGTACAGGTGGCTCTATGCATCCCAGAAAACATGGTACCATAAAGACATTCACATTGCTTCGTACGTATTTGTGTAGACAATAATGATATTGCTGTGTGTGTATTAAAGGGATTACAGTTTCTTCATATCATTGGTTAAGGGCACTCTCCAGCCCAGAATAAGATGAAGAGATATGTGTCACTCTTTATCTTATATGTCAAGGCCTAACTGTAGGTGGAAAAAAACTAAAATGTTAATTTTTCTTTTTCTTTTTAAGTAAATAAATAAAGAAATCTGGCTGTGATTCAGGTAAAATGCAGGTTATAAATAAATGTGTGGGAGGAAGCAGAATCAATTTTTTTTTTGTCTTTTTTGTCTTTTTTCCGTGTCCGGCAATGGATCGCAACCCTCAGTGTTGCCCCCGTACCGGACCGGGGACCGGCAACGGGATCGCAACCCTCGGCGTCACTCCCGTGCCTCGCTCAGCCAGTGAGCGGGAACCGGTCTGTATGTGGGATCCGAACCCTCGGGCGGGAGCGCCGCCGCGGTTCCCAAGCGGCGCACTATCCAGTGCGCCACCAGGCCGGCCCAAGCAGAATCAATTTTACTTCTCATTCTCTATTACCTCCACTACACACACACACACACACACACACACAAACACACACACACACAAGCACTTGCACATGCACACAGAAAGATGGACAAACAAAGAAATAACCCCCTCACAAACACATACACAAAATTATATAATGAGCCTCCAGGCTCTGAGATAAAAGGGTTGGAAGGAAAAGTGGAAAAGATCTTGGTAAGGATCACTATGAAACAGGCATACAATTCTTGCCACAATCCTGGGATTAAATCCACAGGGATGTTAGGTAACCCTCCAGGAAGTGTGGGAAGTCAGGAGCAGAAGAGACCAGTACCCTGTTTCCTATCTGGAATTCTGGTCAATGGTGGCCTCTCACGCTTTCACATATTACAATAGCATGTGGTCAATAGAGTATATATGGCTGTGCGAGAAATGAATGTGTCAGAGTGGCAATCCAGCACTCTGAAGAAGCACTACTGAGCACAGAGTGACCATATTTCATGTGTTATGAAGGATACCACACAGAAATAACTGGGAGGGATGGCTGGCAGACTTGAGAGGTATCATGATTATGCAAGAGTGTGCTGCCAGGAGATGTAGAGTCGAAGGGAAAAATGACGATATGAGAACGAGGTTATTTCAATGATAGATTGTGTGGCAAGGTGAGGAGAGGTGAGATCAGATACAACAAAGTACTTATCTCAGGTGATGTGAAATTGGAAAGATGTTGCCCAAGGACCAGACACATCTATTTGATGTTGCAATACCAACCCGAGAAGGACGAAGAGAAGGAAAAAAACCTTAGAACTTTGAATTTTCAATTAAATGTTTTATATTAAGGGAAGTTCTGTTGTTTCTTTTTAAGGAGTAGTATCTGCATGAATCACATTTCATTTTAAGACATAGAAGAGAAACCAAAACAAGGTTATTTAAAAAATTTTAAAGTTATTTATGGAGAACTGAAATTGAGGAAAAGTCAAAAAACCAATATTACTCATATCAAATGATGCTACTCAGCAATAAAACTTTAAGAGCATAAATTAATTCAAAAAAATCTTTAAATGCAGATGGTAATAAATTGTTATACCTTGTGTTATTTAGCTTATAAATTATAAACAAAACAATATTAATGGAGCCATTAGAAATCACAAACAACATTAAAAAATTTATAAAATGATCTGATTGGAAATTAACTCGTAGAGCCTGCATAACATGGAAAAAAAATTTAAATATATCTAGAAGCTATATTATTGAGTTCGGTTTTTAATTCTTATATTTTCCTTTTAGTCATTTTCTATGTGGGGAAAGGGGGTCACAGAATCAACAATTTGTTTGCATGATCCATCCACCTCACTCTGTTGTTTTACTTGTCATTTATCAAGTTGACAATTATTTGAGTTTCAGTAAGACTAGGTATTATCATTATTTCTTCTGAATGATTGATTCTGTGTCATTTGGTCAGAGATAGTTGCACATCAGGATTTAAAAGTCTGAAGAACATACATTTGAGGGCGATGAGAAGAAGCTTACCTCCAGCGTTTGTCCTCTATTGCTAAATAAGGAACCAAGCATGCCCAGATTATGTCAAAAGATCCCAAAGCCAATTTGACGAGCTTTAAGAACCAGATATGAGGATGATAACTGAATTACTTATATTTTAATGGTATTTTTCAGCATATTAAAAAGCCAGAAAGATATTTACATATATAAGGATTATAATCTTTGAGAGGCCAGTATGTGAATTCAGCGATAAGCCTTATAGTTGACTGTAGTGAGGGCAGTCCATAAGACACAATAGGGCTCTTTCCATAATGGTCCAAGATCTAACTTCCTCAGTTCTTACAGAAGACTAGAAGAACAGTTGTCCAGATTTAGATCATAAATTAATTGCTTGGGCAGCCATAATAGAAAGTTTACATGTATACATTTATAATAACACTAAGTACACATTTCAGTCTCTTGCAGTATCAAGACAAATCTGCCAAAAGAAGGACCCTAAGATTGGTTTGATACTTCCAGGTAAATGAAGCAGCTATTGTCACTTTATAAAAGGTAAGTCTGTGTACCCCACATGTGGAAGAATATAAAGTCATGACATCAGGGAAAAATAATATTTTGGTTAAGGTAGTACAAGGTTTCTGAAGTTTAACCGGTTATAATATTAGAATCCTTTTTTTTAAAAAAAATGTGGAAGAATATAAAGTCATGACATCAGGGAAAAATAATATTTTGGTTAAGGTAGTACAAGTTTTCTGAAGTTTAACCGGTTATAATATTAGAATCCTTTTTTTAAAAAACAAAACAATCTTCCTAGAAAATTTAGATTAATATCAACAGCAAAAGCTTTTGTTTGTTTTTTGTTTTTATTATGGCAGCATATCCTCATGAATTCATGCATGATACTTGTAGTAAAGTGACTACCTTTAATGCTAGAAAATAAATGGATATACTTCAAGGAAAACCACAAAATTTAACACTTTCTTCAATACCACGATGGCAGTGGCCTTACAAAGTCTTTAATTTGTCCTAAGATTAGTGAACCATTATCAGAATATTTTTATAACCCATTATGTGGCTGTTTTACGTACTCCATCTGAAGATGGTTGAAGGGTCACTTAATTAAGCCAAATTTTGTGCTTTTCTCGTAGACCCTTTGAACCACCTCATGAAGTTATCCTTCTAGAGATCCTAATCTATGTCCCAAATTACTGATTTTCTAGGATAGTATGAGCTACTAGTGAGATATAAGCTAGCTATATGTTTTCTTATTCTGGACAAACTGTGACTAATTTATTCCAACTGTGATGAATGTTCTCACATATGGTTTTTATTAATATTCACTGGAGACTATCTGATTTCACTAGGTGGACATCTTATCTTTACCAGATTATATCTCTTGGATTTTACTATTTGATTCTTTCCAGAGATCTCCCTCCTCTTAATTTGGACCCTAATCTTCTCTCTTTTCCACAGAATCCTTGAACTACTCTATGAGTTCATCTTTATGTTTTATCAGAGGCCCTGTATAAAAACATCAGTCAATGTTGTTTGTTAATATGCTATCATGTCAAAACATTTATCTTTCATAAACATAAAAATAAAAAGGATTTATGATAATCAGAAATACTCAACATAAGTAGTTAGTGGAGAAACCTTATTAAAGGCTAATTCAGTTTCAAAATACCAAGGAAGAGTACTCAATACTTGAAGTCTACTTAAATTATGTAAAAGTAATGTAATATCAGAATGTGCTGGAATCCATTATTGATAAAAGCCAATTTGTCCTATGAATAATTTTTATTTTATTTTGATGTCTGGCTTTGAATAGTTCTCTAATGTTCATACTCTCCTCCTGGACAAGAATCTTCCTTCCACTGATAGGTCATGGCCAAGGTCATTGAAGTTTTATAAAACTTGAGGGTTTTCTTGGGGGGTTTATGTCTCTTTTTAACCAATTTAAAAGAGATTATAACCATTCTTAAAATTCTTTAGATCAGAGGAGTAAGAATATTATGACTCATTATTAAATCAATGTGTATCTACAAGGAAACTAATTAGTTTTATTTTACTTTTCTAATTTAAATTTGAGAAAAAAAATATGATGGGGCTTTATTAAAATGCTGACCCATGCTATGGATTGAATTATGCCCCACCAAAGTTTCAGGTGTTAAAACCTAACCCCCACTGTGACAATGTTAAGAGGGTGTGATATCCTGTTACGGTCATTGAAAAGCAGGGCCTTGAAGAGGTAGTTAGATTGTGAGGACCATGCCCTAGTGAATGGACTAACCTATCAATGCTTCAGTGGTGGTCACAGGAGTGGTTCTGATAATTTTAAAAAGCAGAGAACATTAGGAGGTCTCTTTCTACTTTTGCCATATCACCATATGATACCCTGTGTCACTGAAGTTACCACCAAGAACAAGGCTTCACCAGATGTTTTCTTTGGACTTTGGACTTCCCAGACTCCAAAACTGTAAGAAATAAATTTTATTTATTTGTAATTTGTTGAGTTACAGGTATTTGGTTATTAGCAACAGAAATGGACTAATATAACCCATTAATGATCAAAAGCATTTGGTTCTACCACATGAATTTGTGTAATACTGGCTATCCATATCAACTATGATATTAAGTACATCTGAATGTACTATCAGAGTAAAATTACTTCCTTCAGGTGGCAATATCTAGAATATAGTGGGATTGCATACCATTAGCAAACAATGACTATTTTGCTCATAACCCATAGAAATATTATAAACAATACTCTCAAATATTAGGCTTTCCAACCAGAAGATTTACAAATACAATACAAGAAGTAATATTTCCTTCAAAAGTGTTTATAATGGGCTGTACTCTGTCTTTGACTTCTATCTTAGTAGAATATTCAGGTAGTTTACTCAATAATTTGATATGACAATTAGGTCTTCTATGGGTTTTGCTCCTATTATCTTGCCTATGTTATGGGGTTACCTATGAGTCCAAGGACCAATCTTCAGTTTTTTACAGAAACAATTGATTTTATTACTTTTAAAAGAGCAGGTTTAGGAATAGTGGTTATTTTTTAACAGATAATGAGATTAGTTAACACTCTTCTTGTGTGATAATTCACTAGGATACATTTTATGAGTTCATCTAGATACTTTAATTGCTCTAGATCAGTGATTTTTCCATTTTAATTTGTTTAATGTTTCTTTTTTTTTTCCTTACCATGTCTGTTATACTTCATCTTAATCAATTGAGAAAACTTCCTTAAACTTGAAAGTCTAATAATGTTGTTAATCCTTGGTTCATTTTTTTCCCCTATTTACTGTACTATGTATTTTTGTTCCATATAATGTTGGGGTAGGATTTTATGAATAGCCTTTTAACCTATATTTAGCAAGTGTTATTTCCACATCTAGCAATTTCTGAATATTATGGAGGGCTGATTACTTTATATCATCCTAAGGAAACTTTTGACCTTCACTCTTTATTTTTTCCCCACTTCATGGCTCAATAGAAGATGAGTTAAGTGATAAAGATCAAGTGGTCCTATATAACATACGTCCAGTAGAATTCTGAACTCAATTGTGAATTTAATTCTATCTTCCTAATTTTAGGAAAGTCTTTGATGTTGGCATGAAGTTTAGCCTGATTGCAAAATTTAAAGTCTAATTGCCCAAGACCATTTTTAGTCATTATTTTTCAAGGGAAATTGCAGAATGTCCTTGAGTGGGATTCCTAAAGAAAAAGAAATTGTTGAAGAGGATTGAAGGTGTGGAAAAATACTGAATAAAGAAATATGTAGGAACAAGACGGGTCTGAGGATTTTATGACAGATTTGTTGTGGGGTTTTAGAAAAAGAAAAAAATGACAATAATGATTCAGAAGTTTTTATGTTGAGGAAAAGGAATGGTGAAATCACTGACGGAGATGGGAAAAAATGTGAATGGGGCCAATTTTGCATGTTATGTTTGAGATGTTGCTTAGACCTCCAAGTAGATTTGCAGAACAGGCCATTGGATAATTAAATCTAGAGTTGTTAATAGAAGTTTCAGAATTATGGACATAAAAATGTATTCATTGCCATAAGACTGGATAGATAACGAAGGGATTGAGCACACATAAAAAATAAGCTTAAGGAACAAGCCTCAGGGAAATCCAGGACTAAGAGTTTGTGTTTATGCCATGCATACTTGTACATCCAGATCACCATTTCATACGTGTTGGTTCTTTTCAGGAAATGTTTTTGTGCTTCCCCTTTCTTTATCAAAGTCCCATCACTTTTTTAAATTGGTATTTCTCATTCACTCTTTCTCGCTTAACCAAGCCACCACTATAACCTCCATATTTTCAGTCTTATTATAAACATGTCTAACATTAGAGTGATCATTTAGTTTTTCTCTCTGTTTATTTCTCATAGTTCTTTCTTACTGCTAAATTTTAGCAGCTTGGAATGGGTATTTGGTAAGGCAGTGTAAAAAGGGGAGGTTTTTGACAGTCATACAACTACATAATTTCATAAAAAGCAATCATAATTAGCAAAATAAAATTATGTCTATTTCCCTGGTTTTTCACATTGAAAAACTAGAATTTTTGTATCACCAAGCTAAAGATATACCTCTGCCTTCCCCAGGGTGGCATAACAATTTGTGATACTCCCACAACCTTGCCCTTGGCATTTATAAGGACTCTATAAACTCAGGAGAGGAACAAATTTATTCACCTTAAGGCCAAGACTGGTAGGAGGTATTTTGTAGTTATATGATGATTATAACAAAAAATACCAAAATGAGTAATTCTGAAGGTTCAGCAAAAAGTCAGGGTTAACAATCAAGATGAAAATGTAATTTGAAATCATTTACTACTTTGGACTGTATTAAAGGGACTGTAGTGTCCTGGCCTTCATAGGAATTCCTCCTTTCTGCTACCAAGGAATAAAAGGAGAGAGTTAGGGAACAAGCATATTAACGATTAACTAGACTTGCCATGGTGTATACAGTGAAAATGACATTTGCTTTTTAGAAACAGGTTGCTATCATTTTAATAGAAAATAAAATAACGACTATTTTCCCCCAAATATTTAGAACTAAATCAAATTGAAGATAATGTCAAAAGTAAAATATAAATTTGTGAAAATTACAATTATTTAAAATTCTAGTGTAAGAATATATCAAAATAATTTTGTAGTGATTTTAAAAATCAAAGTTATTAAAATATTGCTATAATGAGGAATAAAATATTTCTGATAAACAGTAAACGTAATTTTTCTAGTTTTAGAATTACTTCGTAGACAGTCATTGGACATAGTTAAAATAAATTGAATTGAATTACAGTATGCTAATTTTGTCTTGAACCCCGTCTTTGATTACTTATTTTAAGAATACCAATATATTTAAATTTTTATTTATCAATACATCAATATTACACATTAGTTTAAGCATTTATGTAATACTAATTATACAATCATTTTTATTCCCTTAAAATAATTCTTGGTATCATACAATGTGGTGACAATGAGTCAAAGTATAATTAAACATCATTAAAACACATTTTATACAGCTTCAAAAAAATATTTGATTTAAAATGTGTTTTTATTTGAAAGATCCCTTCAAATAGTATTACTTTTTAAGAGTGGATGTATGACTCTCTTATTCCTTTAAAAGAAAAGGACTGTTCATTCTGCTCTCAGAATTTAAAACCCTCCTAGCCAACATAACAGGATTTACATCTATATAGATTAATGGAGTGGAAAAGGGCTTGTTCTGCCTTCTAGAATATCTTCACCATGAGCATATGCAAGAGAATATTATTATTTTTCATTAAATACAATCATATCACATACAAATCTATACTTTTTAAAGTTATATTCAATTTAAATCACTATGTAAATCATTAATCAGGAATAAGAGTTAGAACATTTTCTTATATAAAATGAAAGTTTACATCTGATGTACATCGTACCGATGCATCTTTGTAACTAGGAAATAAAAATTGTGTATGTGTGTATGTGTTTTCCAGATTACTTTTATGCAGCTGAAGTTCTCAATCCTGGCCACACCTTAGAACCACTTGATGGTCTTACAATTAAAAATTACCTTTGCTGGTAATTCACCTCCAAAGATTTAATGGAGACAGGTGAGGACTAGGAATTTGTATAATTTACTAGGGCCCTAAAAGATTGTATTATGCATTGAAAGTTAACAATCACTCGCCTAGAGTATGAATAGTTTACAGCACAAGATTTCTAACTAGTTTTTGCTGGCTCTGGTAAGAACAGAGACAGAGAAAGAAAGAGAGAGCAGTTAGAATTAGTAGGGAAAAGGTGATTTCTCACCTTTTGCAAAAATGCACTTGCTCTTTGCCCAAGTCAGGAAAAAAAAATGTTGAGAGTGAGGAAGATCACTTGGGAGCCAAAATCTATCTTGGCCCATTCCCTTTCTCACTATCTGGGTAAATCTTGGGACCTATCACTTTCAATATCTCTTGGTAACGTTGGAGTGCTTTAGACAGTGTGTTGCCTCACTTGCTTTATATACTCTATATACTCTCCGTTTTCAGTACCATTGCATTTAGTCTCTTTAATTCATTCTGCCTTTAGCCAGAAAAGTAATAAAGATTTGACATCTGATATAAATTGTGTTTGTCTTTACAGAGTGTACTCACATGCTTGTTTTAAGGTATCATAGCAGTTGTTGAACCATTTTATTTAATGGGAAATTAGAGGCTGTGAACTGCCAGGACATAAATGCACAATCAGAAATACGCAATTATCACATATGCCTCAGTGAGACTGCATTTATTTTTAATGTGAGTGCTTTACATTCATTACTCTATGCAGAGGCTCTGGCAAGACTCATCAGTACTTTTATATACAGTATAACACTAGATTCACATTTGTATGTACTGAGTTTGAAAGGGTGGAAATACAGTTAATGGATCCAACAACAAATATTGTCTATACCAACTATATATCTGATCATATTGTGTCATGAAAAACACAATTCCAGTAACTATTTTAATAAATTCATCTTGCTTTTAGGTGAAGGATGTGCGATCACTGTTTTGACCTGATATACCTTAGTTTGGGGGAGAGGCTACATATAAATTGTGGCCTCAAGAATAACTGCAATAGAGTGGACTGTAGTTTCTCCCACTAAATTACTTTTCTGTTTCCTCTCAAGAAAAGAGGCCCACCAGAATTCTGCAGGACCTGCTGCTCCTCAAACATATTTGAAAAGCAGAACTGAACAATAAAAAAGGTGAACTGTGGTAGACATGGAGATGCACCTCCCAAATTGTTTTCTCAGGAAGAATGAACTGCCCTGTTTTGTGCACTTGTGTGTGGGAGGGGATGGAGGGTTGCTCATTAGACGCCAGCCTTGCCACCTCCTATCATGTTGACCCTGGGAGGGTCCTAAACTATTAGCTGCCAAGTAGGAGAGCAGAGAAGCAATTGTGTTGAGAAAGAGAGAAAAATGGTAATGATTGTGAGTCTCACCTGCCCAAATCCTTATTTACTGAAGGGGCAAGATGCCAAAGCCTGTCCCCAGCTGGTACATTAGTGGAGCTCTGAGCTCAAATGTCATTTCTACAGGTAAGGAGACATTTTACAATTGAATAAAATGGAAATGTTGAATAGGAAAATGAAGCTGTATTTGTAAACAATCTCAAAACTTTATTTAAAAGACTGACAAAATAAGTCACATAATTAAGGAAATTTTATCTAGTTAAAAGAGAAGAAGCACTCCTTATTGAATACATTTTAAAAAGTATGGTGGGAAACAAAAATACATGTATGCTTTGATTACATCATGAGTCCTACTTCAATATATTCATTATATATATATTATAAATGCTATATATAAAGGTAAACTTTATATAATATATAAACATATTATCTTTTAATAATAAAGTAAATTATTATATAAATGTCAAGTATAGAAACACCATGAGGGCTAGGAATTTTTACTGTTCCATTCAATGCTAGAACACCAGTGACTGAAATAGTGCCTTAACATGTTAGCCATTTAATAAACACTTTTGAATGACTGAATAAACTAACCAAACAATTATTATTGACAGGCTACTTAACATATCTTTCTCCCTGAAAATCGAAACACTGTTCTTCATCCAGAATATTCTTCTTAAAAAACACAAGAGATGCTCTTACATTTATAATTCTACTTTTTATTTTATTTTGTTTATTTACTTTTTTGCTTGAGCTGTTTCTCTGTCATAACAAATCTTCCTTCTTCTCTATGACTATCGAATCTGTGTCAATCATATAGGTCTGTGATTCAACCTACAATATAACATCGACTGACTATTTCAGACTGAATTCATTGCTCTTCTACCTCTATTATTTTCTTTCAATGTTATATATTTGCTCCAAACCATGTTAATACATTATAATATTTTATTGTTCTGTAATAGAGTGTGTTCATGAACCAAAATTAAGGTAAAAGAAAATGTTGAAAGAATAGGGAGGGAGGTATTAGATAGAGTTTGACAGTTAAGCTTTGACCAGAATTTGTAAGTTTTTTCAGGTAGTCATAAAGAGTCAGGCTTCTCATAATATTGCATTATGATATCACTTTTTAAGCAAGAAGTGAAGCAACTTAATTCCTGCTCTTAGAGATCACCTGAGCTATTGTTGGAAAAAAAGGACTGTATGCCAGATATTCCCATTTTAGAGGTTAAAAAATAACTGATTTTGTCTTTGGCCTTTTTATTGTCGATGAAGTTAATAACCTAAAATTTAAATCTGTAATTAAAACTCCATGGTATCAAAAAAGTTTTTTGATTTGTTTTTTCCAATTTGGGTGAAAGTAAGGCTACCCAAAGATTTTGATTTGTCTTCAATTGGCTTTTCTTCATTAAATGTTACTTAACCCAAAATGCAAATGCATGCAAAACATCATTTCTCAATTATACTGTCTCTGCTCTTAGGAAAGGTTGTATGGCTACTTTCAGTATAGAATATTCTCAGTAAAAATTACTTTATCTATTTTATAGTTTCTTTTTCTCTTATAAGATTTCTCTTTTATCCTGGGAAACATTTAATTATGCTTTAATTATTGGTAATATATTTTTAATAGGAAAGAATGGATCTGCTTTTGGATAGTTTGCTCACCATGATGTTAAACCTCAATAAATTAAAATCCATAAATGGTGTCCTTAAATTGAGAAGCTTACAGTATCTTCATCTCATGTAGCACCTTTAAAGAACTGGATATAAATGGGTAGGTAGAATGCTAGATAAATAGATATATCCAATGTAAGGATAGGATTTTACCAAAGAGCAATTAAGATAATAAATTAAACATCATCTGGTTTAATATATAAAATTAATCAAAAGCCAGTGAGTAAGTAATAACCAACCTAAGGCTCAATACACTTTATGCACGTAGAGATGTTAAACATGAATTGTTTGTTATAATTTGCGATGGCAGTAATAATGCTATTAGCAGCAACAGCACTAATACAAAGAGCAGCAATAGCATCAGGAAGAGAAAGAGGATGATGTGGGGGGAAAGTGGCAATGAACAGAAATACTAGCAAATTGTTATTTCTAGTCACAATTCAAGTAAAATGTGGGTACAAATAGATTTCTGGCCAAAAGTCAGAGTTCATTGGTCTTAAGCAACTTGGATTCTACACGGATAATTTATTTAATTCCTTCTGTTGACTTCACTTTGGTTTCATCAATCTGGATAATTCAAAATAAGTATTGCTAAGAAGGATTGTCCTGGTCTCTTGCAAATTCAGTCAGAATTACTCTCAGCGACAGCTTCGGTGGTTTTCTTCAGGTTGGAGGCAGTGAAGTTTAAATGAGTGATTAATTCATTTCAAATTATATCATGGAATATAGTAACAGGCTGAGTACATTTCTCACCTATATAATTAATTAATCTGAACTAGGTTCATCTTGTAAACACTGAGTCATAAAAGAGAATTGACTGGGCCGGCCCGGTGGCGCGCTGGAGAGTGTGCCGCTTGGGAGCGCAGCAGTGCTCCCGCCGAGGGTTCGGATCCCATGCGGAGACCGGTTCCTGCTCACTGGCTGAGCGTGGTGCGGGCGCAACACCGAGGGTTGGGATCCCATTGCCGGTCAGTAAAAAAGACAAAAAGGGAAAAAAAAAAAAAGAGAATTGACTTATAGAATTAAATCAGATGGCATTCTTTTTTGCCTAATGGTCTTTTTAGTGGAATGACTTACTAATAGAGCACTATGAAACACAACTGCAACAAAACTTTGTTGTGTTTAGATAAAATGATGTGGAGATTTATTTTGATTTGGCTGAACCTTCTTTTGCTAGAAATATTAGGTATCCATGGACATTATATACACACACACACACACACACACACACACACACACACACACACACATATTTGCATTAAGTGGGTGAGCATTATATTAAGATGTTAAGATGTAGGGTTGATTATTTAAGTAAGTAAGCAGATGATAGCCCCATTTTGCAGTGTTCTTCTAAAAAGTTAAGCACTGTTGCTTAAATTATTAAATTTCAGGTATGAAAGCTAAACAAATGTCAATATAGCAATCATGCAGTTTTTTAAAATAAGTATTTACTATGGTCTATCAAAATCTAATTTTCTGTTTAGTTTTCTTTCAGTTAGCTAGCATTAATTTGAGAGTGCTAGTCTAGTGATTTTCATATCATTTTCATCATGATAAAAGCATATTTTTATGGTTATTTCCTGTTATTGCTTTTGTTGCTGAAAATCACAACACTTTAATTAAATCTTTGTGTTAATGGGTTTAGGACTAGTTGCCAACTTAATAAATCAGAACTACCAGATCTGTTCAGTTTACTCAAACTGCAATCAATGTTAATTTCCTTTTAGTTCAGCAACTTCATTTGCTTTTGTATCAGAAGTTCAATTATTTGCAATTACAGTTGCAATATATTAAGATAAATGTGATGTAGAATCTAAATTGTAACTTACAGAAGCTCAATTTTTATTATATTGTGCATTGGAACCTATTTAGAAAATAATCATAGAAAGAAAGTGTAAATGTTAATAATTTAAGTATTTGTATATATTGCCTAGAAATTATTTATGCAAATATATGCACACATTCACTGACAACACATACAGTTTAATTAATAAAGTGGCAAAATCACCTAGCAAAAATTGGAGTAGTTTACAACTACTGAAGTGCTCTTCCACAGCATGAATATTG
>NW_007729702.1:46743-48980 GCF_000696425.1 Galeopterus variegatus
TTTTTCCCACCATAAAGAATATTATTTATAAGAAGCAGTTATCCCTGAATATTTTGAATAATTTTATTCTAAAAATGAGGTATATTTTCTTGCAGAAATAGTAAAAATGATGTGCTGGCCATACCTTTCAACTCAATAAGGTCTTTTTTTAAAAAAATATGTATTTAATATATTCTGATGAAATTTTTCAAAAGCTTCTAAAATAATTTGAGATTTCCTTCAAAGGGAAGATAACATTTATTTTAAATAAAATGTAATTTTATTGATATTATTTTTTTACATTCTAGGATGTTGTTGTAGAGCAGTTGGGAGTGGGGGAAAGGGGAAAGAAGAAGGAAATGAGATAGAAGAAGGAGGAAGGAGGGGGGGAGGGATTGAGGCCTGTGGCACCCCCCTCATTCCCACAAGGGAGACTGGGGAGCTTCCAGCGGTGGGTTAGTCATTGCTGGGCTGGATGTAGATGTCAGGGGGGTGTGGCAAATTCCCTTGCCCCCTACCATCCCAGCTTGGGAACCCAGGGCCCTTCTTGCTGCTTCTTGGTGGTCACCACTGGACTGTCTGCAGATGTTGGGGGTGTGTGGCCAAGGCCCAAGACAACCACCGCCTTGGCTTGGGAGGCCAGGGGTGCTTCCCATGGCAGCTTGGTGGTCATCACTTAGGCTGGCTGTTCATGTCAGGGGGTGTGGCTGAGACCTTTGTCCCCCACCTTTGGGATTGGTTGCAGGTGTCAGGGGGCATTGTTGAGGCCCCTGGCCCTACCCCCTTTCTGGCTTGGTAGCCCAGGAGACTTCCAGTCCTTTTAGGTATTATAGGTGTTCTTTGGTGAAATGATACCTTTACTGGTTAATATGAAACTTTGTCTCTGGTTGCAGGTACTTTGTTTTTTCTTTAATTTCTGTGTTGATTTACTTGCTGTTCCCACTGTTGGGGCGTTGAGGCCACACACCTCCTCCCGCGGCAGAGAACTAGCCATGACCCCACCCACATACACGTATGTAATCTGTTGAAAACATTCTCCTGGACAGGAGAGATAAGGATGGTGCCAGATGGAAGCCACCAGGGAGTGGCCAAGGAAAGACATAGTTTAAAATTATCGGATAAAAGGTATTTCCGCACTCATGCTCACTGCGTGATTGCAATAGCAAAGCATTAGAGCAAGATGCATGTTCACATGGCCTTTAAGATGATAGGTTGAAGTTAGGAAATCCCCTTGCCATATGCTTATAAAAGCAGGTGCTTGTGTGAAAATAAACAGAACTGCTCGATGGAACCCCTACCGCATCTGTGTGTCTCTCTGTGGGGCTGAATAGGCAGGCGGCAGACTCACCTTCCTCCCGGGCTCTCCTGGCCACTAGGGTGACAGGAGTAATCCTACCGGTTCCTTCTCTTGCTCATCCTGTGGCGGGAGGATAGAAGGGGTGACTGGGAGGTTCTGGGCCCACTGCCCCTGAGCCCCCAGAGCTGGCACCCAACATGGGGCTTGAAGGTTAGGGCAATCGGTCCGCCACACGGCCGGAAAAAGAAGAGTGATGAAAAGGCCACTGAGCCATGGAGTGGAGTTCTCCTCAGAAGAACATCGCCTGGGAGTAATTGAATTTGTCGGGGTGAGTATCTTGGGTCGTGTCGGCCATCAGGGATCCTACCTTCGCCTTAACCCTTCTTGCTTTGCCCTCTTTCACTTTCTTGGACCTTCAGTGAACAGGAAACGAAAGTGAGACAATTGATGAATCCTGGCTAGGGCAACTCTCAGATGGACTCTGAAGGTCTCATCAGTAGTGTCTCCAGTAGCAGCAGCCCGTGTGGGTGAAGGCTCCTCTCCTTTGTTTACTTTGTAATATGGGAAACAGTGTTGGAAAGCATGATGACCTGGCCTTTAAGGCCTTGTGGTATCTCTTAAAGAGCCAGGGGCTTGACCTCTCAGACAACATGGCTAACAGGACCTGGGAGGCCGTGATGCAGGTGGCCCCCTGGGTTCCCATGGCCAATTTTTTTTCCCTATGACACCTGGGATCAAGTCCAGACACTGGCCTGTCAGAGAGAAATCCATCAGGGAATAGACCTGCTGTTGGGGTTCTATCCCACCATATATGCCCTCAAAACATGGTTTCCAACGTTTAATCCTGATTTATGTGACATTATAGGAGAATTATTTGATACTGACTTAACAGGTAAACCAGTCTCTTATGATGACCCCGCAGACATTAATTGTAAAACTAAATTAGCAAAACAAAATTTAC
>NW_007729702.1:49843-65653 GCF_000696425.1 Galeopterus variegatus
TACCCCCAAACCAAGGATGAGCCCTGCCCCAGTGCTTCCAGTTTATGGGCAATTGTAAATGCCACTTATACTGCACTTAAATGTCTATAATGGCCTGGACTTACTATGCAGTACATTGTGGGTAAGGGAGTCTGTACAGGAGGCAATGACACCACCTTTTGTGATAAACAAGTAGTACTCACAGGACAATGGAATAAGCCCTCCCAGGGGAAATGGCTGTGTACCCTGTCTGGACTTACATCTTGTATATATAATGCTTCATTTAATAATGAAATTTGTGTTGCAGTAGACATTCTTTCCAAGGTATATTGGCACGAAGGATCTGAGATGTACACACATTGGACAACCAAGGGAAGGCAATTACATAAAAGAGGCATTGGAGCCGCAGTGGCCGTATCCTCCCTCCTCGGAGTCATCAGTGCCAGCACAGAAACAGAAGGAATAGCATATGCTTACCAAAACATTCAAGATTTAAGACAGACTGTAGATAAAGATTTAGGCCAATTAGAACATTCTATAAGCCATATGCAAACTGCATTAACCTCTCTTTCTGAGGTTGTGTTACAAAATTGTAGAGGATTAGATCTTTATTTTTTACAGCAGGGGGGCTTATGTGCTGCCCTCAAAGAAGAGTGTTGCTTTTATGCTGATCATTCAGGAGTAGTGCATGAACCTTTAGCTAAGGTTAGAGAAAATTTAGAAAAGCGCAAAAGAGAACGAGAAGCTCAGGCAAGTTGGTTTCAATCATGGTTTAAGAATTCTCCTTGGCTCACAACCTTATTATCATCCCTGGTGGGTCCCATTGTTATCCTCTTGTTAGCAGTAACAATTGGCCCATTGGTGCTTACCAAAATAATTAACCTTATACGGCGCAATGTGGGGTCTATCACTATGCTTGCCCAAGTGGTAGACGAGGTGGCCCAAGAAAAGAAACCCTCTAAGCCATGGGTAAATATGGCCCTCCAAAAAATTTATTCCAGATGCTAAAGAGTTCCACCAGGCCTCCGCTTGGTTGGATAGTCAATGATGGGTAAGATCCCCAAAGGGCAACAACCTAAGACAGGCACAACCACTTGAGGCTGGCAAGGCTGTGAGGTTAGCTGCCTACAGCTGCTCATAAAAAACAAAAAGGGGGACCTGTTGGGGCATTGAGGCCACACACCTCCCGGGGCAGAGAACTAGCCACGACCCTACCCACATACACGTATGTAATCTGTTGAAAACATTCTCCTGGACAGGAGAGATAAAGATGGTGCCTGATGGAAGCTGCCGGGGAGTGGCCAAGGAAAGACATAGTTTAAAAATATTGGATAAAAGATATTTCCACGCTCGTGCTCACTGCGTGATTGCAATAGCAAAGCATTAGAGCAAGATGCATGTTCACATGACCTTTAAGATGATAGGTTGAAGTTAGGAAATCCCCTTGCCATATGCTTATAAAAGCAGGTGCTTGTGTGATTATAAATGGAAGTGCTTGATGGAACCCCTGCCACATCTGAGTGTCTCTCTGTGGGGCTGAATAGGCAGGCGGCAGACTCACCTTCCTCCCGGGCTCTCCTGGCCACTAGGGTGGCAGGAGTAATCCTACCGGTTCCTTCTCTTGCTCATCCCGTGGCGGGGGGATAGAAGGGGTGACTGGGAGGTTTGGGGCCCACCACCCCTGAGCCCCCATGTCCCACCACTTAGACTCTGCACTGGAACTAATTTTTTGTCCTTCACTTACTTCTAAAATGGGGGAACTCCCTGTGGGGATCAGTACTTGAGCTCTGAGGTTGAGCTAAGTTGCTACTTTGCTGCTGGTTCCCTAGGGAAGGCTTTTTGTGCAGCTCAGATTTTAATGGTTCACTTATTACCTCTGGCTCTCAAGAGATCTGGTGCACCTGGGTTGTGTAGAAACTCTGGTCTGGGCCTGAGATTTTTCATCAAGTTGCACCCCATGCAATTCTGTATTCCTGACCAGTCTCCTCTGAGTGGTCCTTCACTGACTGGGGGGCAGATCGGCTGTCCCTGCTGTGTCCCAGTGTATCCCCAGTGGGTGGACCCGTCTCCCCCACCACCTGTGCTGCAAACACTTTCCTTGGGACTGGCTATGTTCCAGTCCATTGTGATGACTCACTGGCCTCTGAATGGTTCATTTTCTTCAGTTGTTGTGGCTCCTTGCTCCTATGTGGGTCCACAGGAACCCTATTAGTGGTCTTGCTATCCTGGGGGCCACCATGGCCCTCTTCTCCCCTGCTGCCTCCAAGTAACTTCATACAAAGGTCACAGATGTAACTTTTGCCAGCTCCTGCTTTGTGAGCTCACCAGCTCCAGCTCAGACGTGGCCGGGGCTTGAAATGGTCAGATCATTTTTTTTTTCTTTCTTTCATCACGGTTTCTCCTGCCTTCATGCACTCCGTAGGTCTCTCTACTTCTTCCTGTGAGCTCTAGCAGCCCCAGCTTGGCTGTTGTTGCTTTTTTATAGTTGTAAATTGTGAGATTGTAAATTGTAAATTGTTAATCTGTGAGAGAGAGTGGTGCTGGGGACCGTGTATTCTGCCATCTTGATCAGAAGCCCAAAGATAACTTTTTGAATTATTTTACCCTATTACCTCTCTGTATTTCTTATATTTCAGAGAAAAAAATTTCAAACTCTTGAGATTTTTGTTTAAAAAATATATAAAATTTGGGGTTCTGATTAATTTTTTTTTTTTGATATGGGAAGCACAGCCAATTCTGAAAGTAATATTTGAGAGTTTTAATATGCTTTGATGCTCTGGATTGCTTCTAATACTTTAACATTCATTTTAATATCTGTTAAAAAAATTATCCAAGGATACTTGTTAAAGCCCGGTAAGGAAGGCTTTATTCAGAACCATCGTGATATGTATAGGTTTCACTACAAGGGGGTCTTGTATAGGGGGGAGAGAGGTTAGGCTCGACTCCATGTCCAGCATGAGTAAGAGGGAATTTATAGCCAAGGAGCAGGATGGGTGTCAGAGCATGGAAAATTACTAAGAGGAAACATTAGGGATGTGGGGATTCTGGCTAAGCCAACCTAAGGGGATTCTTGCTGAAGGCAGGCCAGGATCATACATCACCTGAGTAATGGTGGAGGATTTGGAACCTCGATATCTGATTGAAATTGAGGGTGATCAGATATTAAGGATGGTGGGGTTTCTGGCTAAACTGACTTGGCAGTGTTCTAGGCTAAAAGAGGATTTTACAAGGAAGTGTAGAGATTCAGCTAGCTGAAGATTCAGAAATCTGACTAAAATTTGGCCAAGCAGAGAATCTTTTTCATATCTTCAAGTTTGCTAGGTTTTTAAACACTAAAAAAAAGTTGACTAAGCTTTTATATTCACTCACTCACAACTCTAATCCTGTCAGATTTCTATTTCCTGCACAATAGAGGGTTAAAATAATATATGTATGACCTCAAAGACATGTAAATATGAACTCTAATTTCCATTCCAATTCATTTATTAAAGACCTATTATATGCGGCATTGAATTGAAGAACAGAGAGGTAAAAAATTAGGGCCGGCCCGGTGGCGCACTGCGCTAGTGCGCCGCTTGGGAAGCGCGGCGGCGCTCCCGCCGAGGGTTCGGATCCCACATACAGACCAGTTCCCGCTCACTGGCTGAGCGAGGCGCGGAGGCAATGCCGAGGGTTGCGATCCCGTTGCCGGTCCCGGTCCAGTGCGGGGGCGACACTGAGGGTTGCGATCCGTTGCCGGACACAGAAAAAGACAAAAAAAAAAAATTAGTCATCATAATTTTTTTGTTTTTTGCTTGTTTGTTTTTATTATATTATATGCGCATATTTACAGGGTACAGAGTTGACTATCAGTATTTGTAATACAGTATGTGATGATCAAATCAATATTATTAGCATATCCATCCTTATAAATCATAATCATTTTTTGTGTCCATTACCCAATTACTCCTCCTCCTCTCTTCCCTCCCTCTTTCCCACTCTAGTAACTGTAAGTCTGTTCTCTCCTTCTGAAAGTTCAATGTTTTATTATGGTCTGTCTGTTTTTGATTCTTACCTCCCATTTATGAGTGAGGACATAAGGTATTAAGGTATTTATCTTTCTGTGCCTGTCTTATTTTATTGATTTTTAAGGGAATAATAGCATTTGGCAGTTTGTTGTTCAACTGAGGATTCACTGGCTAATAATTAATGAACTCATCTTAGAATTCTTTCTTGGACTCTATTTAAAATGCAATGTAATGTGAAAAATGTTTGTCATACTTTATCTAATATTGTTAAAAATATTTGCACAGGTTTTTATTTACCTTCATGCCAGTTTTTGACACGACCTTATTTCAAAGGTTTTTAAAAAGAAAATGGAAAATCTGAATGTGATGTGGAGTTTGTAGTTGTTTGTTATTAGTTTTTAAATTTAATATGTATGGATAATTAAGATATTTATTTTATTAATATTAATATTTTCTGCATGCAGAAAAAATTCTCTTTTGTGTTATAAGGGAATTTTTTTAAATCTCTAGACATTTTATAAGTACTAAACTAAAAGATAAGCTTATTTTATTTTGAAGAAATACCCATTAATAATTATCTAAGAGATTATGATTACACTTGAAAATATTCAGCAAGATAGCTGGATGCAATGTAAAGCATAAATGAAGAATGCTCATGGTTAATTAAATTGCATTTCTTGACAAAACAGAATGTATGCCAATCAGATATGAGGCTCCTACTCTATCTCCCTGCTAAGCATTTAAGACTTAGAAAAAATAAAGGAATAAGTTGGGTTTAGCATTATTATAGATGTGAACCACATCACTAGGAGATAATACCATATTATTTTTCTGGAATGATAATGAGGACATTCACCTTAAGAGGCTCCCTTTGATGCAGTATTTAAAATCGCAAGTGAGGGATGTGTTAAGAATAAAATAAAACCACAGGTGGTGTTTTGGTTCTCAAGTCCCTAATGCTTCAAATAGAAAGAGTGAATTAACAGATGAAATACAGAATCTGTATGATGTCTGGAAAAAACTGTTCAAATATTTAATTTGCCTGTTTAGATCGTATTAGTAGTAACAACAAAACACTTTATCACAATAGCAAGCAAGGTTCAAATAATTACCAGCTAGTGAATCATTATCATTTGCCTGTTATTGTTTTAATTTGAGTTCTGTTTTTTAGGATAGGTAAACCAACTACTTTTGTTTATTTATTTATTTATTTATTTATTTTTGAGAATTTACCAGTGAACATATTTGTTTAAAATTCTTTTTAATCACATTTTCTTTAGGCTGCACTTTTGTTAATCCATCGAGCCCTGTCTTCTAGTACAAAACTTAAGTACAAAAAGGGTATTTTTGTTTCTGTTTTCCTCAGTATCAAAGCTAATGTTTCTGCAGTAGCTAATAAGGGCTGTAAGTTCACATGGCTTCCCCCAAACTTCCTCACAGTCAATACCTGTTAACTGTAGTGGTTGGCAGAGTTTGTCAATTTGACTGTTTTAGCACAACTGTGAAAGAGCTAATGCCATATTACTCCACTACTGATGGTTAGAGATTATTAAAGTATGTAAAATTGTAAGCTGATTATATTAGTAAGTAATGGAAATGCTGTAGTTTTTCTGGGGGATAGCAATGATAAAAGATGGTAGGATAAAAAAAGAAATAAAGGAAATCTTTGGAGAACTGGGAAAAATAGTAAAGAAATAAAATTAATATAAACATAAAAATTGTAATAAAGAAGTTCCAAGTAACTGTTCAAATGATTGCTGAAGTCAACATTAAAAAGCATACACTTGAGAGCTGTTACTCATGAATGGGAAACAGATTATTTTTTTGTGATTAAAACTATTATTAAAATCAGAAGCATTATGATTTATTAAGACTTTTATTTTGTAAACTCACAAAAATGTGTCCTCTGAGACAAGGATAAAAACTTCAATGATTATTTTTCATTAGAGATTTAGTAAAATAATGGCTAAAAACTTATGAAAGTACTATGTCTCTACCATATTAAAACATCTAAGTAATTTACAGCATCACTTAGTTACTTTCTAGCTGTAGCTATTGCTTCCGTCTTTTGGCAAGTATGTTAAACATGACAATTTGAATAATTTAAAATATCTTATGTGTATTTTTCTTAATAATATAATTCTGGTTTTATAAAATATATATCAGTGCTAATTATTTGAAAAAACGTTTTGTTTTTTTTTTCTGTAAACAAAAACCATAGCAGAGATCCAGTTCGGGAGAGTAATATACACTGCCGTTTTTTTTTTTTTTTTTTCTGTAAACAAAAACCATAGCAGAGATCCAGTTCGGGAGAGTAATATACACTGACAAATGAGCTATTGGGTTAACAGGCAAACACTTGTTCTCTGTGAAAGGGGTACACTGAACTCAGGTATTATACATTGTTGTACCATGGAATGTGGGCCAGTGTTGTCAAATGTTCTGATTTTTCAAGAGAGACTAGGAATTCAGGTGCAATATCAAGTGCCCTTAGAGTTAAAAGTAAGCAATAAATTCAAATGTTTTTGAACATGAAATTATGGGTGAAGTCTATGTGGCATGCATGCCTGCGATTTTTCATTTCAAGGTATCAGGGACAAGGGAGTAAGTCTGTTCTGAGTGTGTCACTCTATTTGCTGTGATTATTTGTTCATGCATACAATGTATTCAATATTTTAAAATTCTTCGTGATGTTCAAAAGACTGTTGTTTAGTTTTCTGAAAGTTGTAAAACAATTTTTTAAGGTTGTATAGCCTTTGAATGGCACATTGCCTAACTGTATATGATAATGGCTGGTTTGAAGTTTAGAAGAGATCACAACTGTTTAGTAGGCACTGAAAAAGTCTTCCCAGAAGAGGTAGCATTTGAACTTGAATTTTCTCTTCCATATTACCTAAACATTTAGTTTTAACTAATACTATGGTACATAATTGAAATAAATGGTATAATGCTAATAAAATTTGGAGCAAGATTCATAGTTTTATTATTCAGTTAGTGGTAAGACTATTAGGACATGAATATTTATGAATTGTTATTTTGAGGTATACTAGTTTGAACATTGATTATTCTATTAAGCCCTTATTCTCATTCAAATTTCTTACATGCTGCTTCTATTTACTAAATGTTATTCTGGCCTCACAAGTTCTAATGAATTTTTAATTGTAAAGTAATAACGTGACTTTCTGCTAATATGCAAAAGCCATCCATCATCAAAAAAATTTTACAAACTGATTCCTTTCAGTTCCTGATCACCTGAAGCTTACTTACTCCTTTGACAACTTATCATTTGGCTTATTTGAAATGAAACAACATATTATTTTGCTTTTGGATTCCTTCCTTATTATGGTTACTTAAATTGCAATTTTTCATTTACATACAGTAACAGCTTAATTGGATTGTTATTTTGGTTTCTCCTGGGAAATCTTCTCTGCATACAAAACTCTGCATTTTAGGCTCACGCATGTTGATCCTGTTTATTTGCAAACATATATCTATTTATTATTCATTGAAAAACTGCCTGTTCATATTTTTGCATATTTTTATCTTTTAAGCTAAGCGAATCTTTGCAAATAATTTAAATATGTTTAAGATTCTGTCACTTTCCCAATTAAAAAAGTGATGTTAGCTTACCTAAAAGATAGCATAACATTAGTTATGAATATAATTTTTCTCACTTCTACTTTTGAATAGTCTGTTTTATAAACGAGTATAGCTAGCGGTGAAAACTACTTTGACAATCAGAGAATATATGTGCTGTATAATGAAGGTCAAAGTTTTCTTTTTATTAGTATAGTGTTTTGGATCACATAACTCTCAAATTTTAATTTAGAACATTATTATAGGAAATGAAAAAAAGGATGATTTAAGAAAAGGTAAAAGGTGAGAGAAATATTAAAATGAGAATGGTTGCAGGGCAATGAAAGAGACATGAGCAGAGATTCCTAAATTCAATAAATTGTTCTGCATCCCCGAGTTAGATGATATGGACTTTTAATGTAAATTTCAGTATCAATGAATGCCTAGTCCTCAGAAATAATTTCAATTAAAATTAATAACTTTTTGAGTAATCTTTAACCCTAAAATTGTATTGAGTTTCAAGTACATAACTAGAGTGTAAAATAGAGTTTTTCTATGTTTATATGGTTGTTTATTAATCTCTTGACTTGGTTAGATATAATCCTTATTCAAGGACTGCACTAGAGACAGGAAATACTCTATAGAGCCATAACTCTCTGAAAATAGATACACAGAGAACTAGATAAGAAAGAAACAGTGTCACCCTTTTATTTTATCTTTACTTTCAATTCTTGCTTCAAAACTTATCCTGTGGACATCTGAACCAGATATTTTCGAATAAAAGCTTTCTCATGAGTTGAGGTGAGATTACTTTAATAATCTCATCATTTACAATCTCCAGACCAAAGCTAGACTTTTGATTAGATGGATTCTTTGTCTCTAGACTTTCTCACTCATATGCCAAAGTGCTAGAAATTCTAACAATCTAATATCCATTTCTCTCATTTAAGGTTTTGCCTACTATTAGCAAACAAGTTAAGCCACATTGGTCATTAGCATCAGTGTCTCTAGACTTTCTCACTCATATGCCAAAGTGCTAGAAATTCTAACAATCTAATATCCATTTCGCTCATTTAAGGTTTTGCCTACTATTAGCAAACAAGTTAAGCCACATTGGTCATTAGCATCAGTGCTAATTCCTATAACTTGAGATATGATTCCCCAAACATGTGTCTGATACAATGTCATTACAAAAAGTAAGGCTGAAAACATTAAACCAGTTGAAAAGAATATATTTTAGTATTTTATAAAAGCACAGGATTCAAGGGAGAATGATGTGTTTGAATTTTGACTACTAGTTCTACTATTTATGTGTAACTTACTTACCTCTTTAGCCGTCAGTGGTACATCTGTAAAACTAAGAAAACTATAACAACTTGCATGAATATTGTGGAACTAAAATGAAACAAATGCACGTGGTAGGGTCTGTCCTAAATCTGTGGTTATAATCATCTGATTTTTCATGATAATGGAAAAGTTCGGTCATGCAGAGTTAAATAGCAGACATGTGGAGGTGGAAGGATGTTATAAAAATAGGGAAGATGAGCGAAACCTAACAAGTGGAACAGGTAGCTTGTAACAATAGAGATTATATCATTTCTATGTCCTTTCCACCTTCAACATTCAACACTGCAAATGCAAATCTATCATTCTCTGATATCCTCCAGCAATGTGTCTCTTCTTACCTTGTAAAAGTAATCCTGTCTTAAATTATGAATATCATAAATATTTGTAAAATTTAAAAAAAAAAAATGAAGAGGCGACACATTACTGATTTCCCAAGTTGTCTGTTTTCAGAAAGAATAAATTTTTTGCCTCATGAACAAATTAATTCAGAGATGAACTTGTATGATTTTTATGATGTTGCTCAGGAATGTCTCTAAAGTTCCTGTTTTTAAAAAAAACAACAACCAGCAGTGGACCCCTAGAGAGAAAGAGAGAAAAACTATTGACTTCTAGGCTACAAATAATCACAGTATACAAAGTAGCTAGTTTTTTGATTTGCAAAGTTTTTGTTTGTTTGTTTTGTTTTGTTTTGTTTTGTTGTTTTGATGAGCTAGCTCATAATAGTCCCTAAACTTTAGCAAACTTGGTAGCTCAAGGAGTCGCTAAAAAGGGATGATGCTGGAATATACTTATCACATAGTTGTATATATAATAAGCTCTTCATGAGTGCTTACTCCATACCATTTACATTTTAAGTGCTTACATGGATTAGCTCATTTAACCCATTGCCAATCCTATGAAGAAATTTTTATGATATACCGTTTTTAGATTAAGAAATTATGGCATAGACAGATAAAATAACTTGGCTAAGGTTACAAAGGCAGGAATGGGCAGACAAAAAATTTAAATCCAGGCACACACTCAGAGATTGTGCCCTTAACAACTGCATTATACCTTTTATTACTCAATAAGCCATAACAGTTTATTAAACTATTGTCAATAATATTTACTTTATTTCTATGCTACTTTTATAAAAATAAGCTTTACATTACTGAGATTTATCACTTTTATAAACAAGATAATACATGTTTATTTGAGTTTACTGCATAATATCTGGTCTCAGACAAAAGTCAGCATCAAAAAGATGTTCTGCTTTTTATATTTGTTTCATATTTGTTTAAGTACATGATATGGTTTTGGTAAAATTTTAACAAAATAAAGTTATTTTGTCTTTTCAAGTTAAAATATTGNTTACAAGGTAGGTTTCATTGTTTTTACCTCGCATTAAACCAGTTTCATGTGGCTTCTGCCCATCATTCTAGTAAAAATGATTTCAAGTCTCAAATATAATAGAAAATTATTGTCATTATTTTATTTAAACACTGGGAACACTTAAATATGCCTTGCTTTGCTTCACTAAAGTTTTCTCCTCATTTAAAGTCACTCTATTATTTTCCCAGCCACTTTCAGCATTTGTTACCTGCTCATCATCCTCTATCTCCCTTGATATATTTTATTTCATCAATGCCAAGCTCTCGGCTATTTTCTCTTCTCATTGTTTCTCTCTCTAGAAAGATTTTTGCCCACACCTAAGATTCAATCATCATCTCTCTGCCAAGCACATTCACTGAGTTTCAGAATGTATGAAATGTCCTCTATAATATTTCTAATTGGATATCTTAAAAATACTGAATAATGAGGGCAAAAACCAGTCTTCTCATCTTTCTTTTCTTTTTTGGGTTACTCTAAAATCAGAGCCTAAGCCAGGGTTTGGGAGCAGTTAGTTTATTGAGTGGTGGCTTCAGGAAGCAGAGTAAAGGGCTGAAGAGAGTAAAGAGAGAAAGAAAAGAGCATGTATGTTTTATTGAGCTGGTCCTGCAGTGGGTCCCCAGGCTCAATTTTTGGTGACCCTAAAAGGAACTGTGTAGAATCCATTAGAATAATAACAGTAAGGGGTGAGATAATCAAAAAGGGATAGGAGGAGATTTTTGAAATAAAATTATAATTTTGTCCTTCCATGAAAAACTGACTGTAAAAAATTAAACGATAGAAAAAATACTAACTTAATTTTGGCTATTTTTTTCATCAGGTTGGCCTATGATGGCTTACACTACTTTTCCTTAGGTAAATTTCTTCCATAGCCAAATGGAAGCTAAGGTTTCTCTCAGTGTTGAAAATACATGTGGAGGAAGAAATAGTGTATTTTCCAGACAGACAAAAACTGTGGGAGTTCACCACCATATGACCAGCCCAACAGAAGTATTCAAGGGAGTCTTGTATCAAGAATCTGAAAAATGATAATCACTCATCTCTTACTTTCTATAATCCTGTTCAAACTTTCTGTTTTTTCACAGTTCAGTCTTGGTAGGTGGTGTGTTTCTATTAACTTATTCATTTCATCTAGATGATCTAATTTGTTGACCAACAATTATTCATAGCATTCTCTTATAACCCTCTTGATTTCTGCAAATTTGTTTGTAATGATCCCTCTTTCATTTCTGATTTTGGTTAATTATTCTTTCTTTTTTTTAGTCCATCTAGATAAATGTTTGTCAATTTTGTGGATCTTGTAAAAGTACCAATTTTTTGTTCATTTATTTTCTCTATTTTTTTTCTATTTTTTTATTTTTTTTATCTATGCCCTAATTTTTATTCTTTACTTCTTTAGCTAGGTCTTGGCTTAGTTTGCTCTTCATTTTCTACTCTCTTAAGATGCAAGGGTGATTGTTGATTAGATATCTTTTTTTATTAATGTACACATTTACATTAATAAATTACCCTTTTAGCAAAAAAAAAGAGAAAAAAGTGGTATATATACACAGTGGAATACTATTCTCCTGTAAAAAAGAAAGTGATCCTGTCATTTACAGCAACATCTGACCATCATGTTGGTCATGATGTTCATGAGACTGATCATCATGTTGAATGAAGTAAACCAGACAGAAAGAAAAATACCACATGATCTCACTCAAGTATGAAATCTTTAGGGAAAAATAAAGTAGTTCTCATAGAAGTAGAAAGTAGAATAATGGTTACCAGATGCTGGTAGGGGAAGGCAGCAACAGGGAGGGGAAGAGGTAGAGTCATGAATACAGAGTTACAGGAAGAAAGGAAGAATAAGTTCTGGTTTTCTAGGCTGACTACGGCTAAAAATATTGTATTATATATTTCTAAATAGCTGGAGAAGAAAATATTGAATGTAATCACCACAGAGAAAAGATAAATGTTCAGGGATAGATATGCTATCTACACTAAGTGAATCATTGTACAATATATACAAATTGAGACTGTATCCCTTCAAATATGTACAAATAAAAATAAAAAATGAATCTGACTGTAAAGGTAAAAATACTTAAAAAAATAATTACAGTGGACTTCTGATTAGAAACTACATAAGCAAAAAGAGAGTAGAACATTTAAAATGTTAAAAAAAAGTGAAGCAAAACACCAAGTTTGAATTCTATATTCACTGAAATTATTCTCCAAAAGTAAGGAACACATTAAGTATTTCTCAGACAAATGAAAACAAAGGAAATTCATTGTCAGATGATCTGCCCTTCAAGAAATGTTAAAAAGAAGTTCTTTTGGAGGAAATAAAATGATATAGATCAAAAACAAATCTACATAATGAAAAGAAGAGTATTGGAAAAGAAACAAATGTAGGTTGAAAATTTTTTTTATTCTTAATCTAAAAAGCAACTCTATTATTCATTATAATAATTGTATCAATGTATGTGGAGAAAAAAGAACACTGATAATGGGGATGTAAATTAGTGCAGCCATTATGGAAAATAGTATGGAGATCCCTTAAATAACTAATTCCTTAAATAAATAATAGAATTACCATACGATCCAGCAATCCCATTTCTGGGTGTATAGCCAAAGGAATCAGTATATCGAAGAGATATGTATACTCCTGTGTTCATTGCTTCATTATTCACAATAGCCAACATATGGAAACAAACTAAATGCCTATCAATGAAAGAATGGATAAATAAAATGTGGTGTATATAATGGAATACTATTCAGCCTTAGAAAAGAAGGAAAATTTTTTATTTGTGACCACACAGATGCAACTGGAGGATATTATGTTAAATGAAATAAGCCAGGCAAAGAAAAGAAAATACAGCATGACGTCACCTATCTGTGGAATCTAAAAAAGTTGAACTCATAGAAATAGAGAGCACAGTAGTCATTACTAGAGACTTGGAACTGAGGATGGAGGGATGGGGAAAGGAGAGCTGTTGTAAATGTGTACAAAGTTTCAGTTAGACAAGGTAATAAGTTCTGGAGATACATTTCACAAGATACTGACTATAGTTAATAATAATGAATATCTTAAAATTACTGAAAGTAAATTTCAGTGTTTCCACAACAAATAAATGACAAGTATTGAGGTAATACATATGTTAATTTGCCTTATTTAATCATTCCAAAATGTATACAAGTATATCATAACATCACATTGTACTTCACAAATACACAGAAATTGTTAATTAAAAATAAAAAGCTTAAAAAAGAAATATATAAAAGCAATAACCTAAGTTTACACCGTAGGAAACATAAGAAAGAAGAGCTGTTATAACCTAAATCAAGCAGAAGAAAATAAATAATAAATATTTAAGCAAAATAGGTAAAATTGAAAACAGAAAAACAATAGAAAAAGCCTTTTTCTTCAAAAAGTGCAATAAAATTGATAAAATTCTAAACAGGTTAAGCAGGAGAAAAAGACACAAATTATCAATATCAAAAAAAAAAAAAAAAAAAAAAAAAAAAAAAAAAAAAAAAAGACTCATCAATACTAATTCCATGGCTTTAACCAGGATAATTAAAGAATGTCACAAACAATTTTACCTCCCAAATTTGGCAACTTGTATGAAATAGACCAATTCATAGAAAGACACAAAGTACCAAAATTGACACAAAGAGAAATATATAACCCAATAGTTCTAATCAATAATTAATATCCTTAAAAAAATCTCCATGCCTAGACAGTTTCACTAGTGAATTCTGTGAAAGATTTATGAAAGAGATTTTTCCAATTATCCACAACCTCTTTCAGAAAATGGAATCAGAAGGAATATTCCCCAACTAATTATGTAAGCCACTATCAATTGAACATCAAAATCAGAGGAAGAAGGTATTTCACATTGCAAGTATTGAAAACTATACGCTAATACACTCATGAATAGGAAAAAGAAAAAAAAACTCAACATAATATTTGTCAAGTAGGATTTGTCCCAGGTATGCAAAGCTGGTTGAACATTCAAAAATCAATCATTGGAATGCATTTTATCAACAATACACACATATATGTAATATATAAAAAATACATATATATATATAAAACACATGTATACACACACACATACATATGCATACATATGCACAGATCATATATAAGCAGAGAGAGAGAGAGAAAGGGCGGGAAGGAGAGAGATTTATTTTAAAGGATTGGCTCATACAATTTAGGGGGCTGGCAAACCTGAAATCTGGGACAAGCTGGCAGGCTGGAAATTCAGCAAGAGATGATGTTGCAATCTGGAGTATTAATGCATTCTGCAGGCATATTTCTTCCTCCTTAGGGGAACTCGGCCTTTTTTTCTTATGCCTCCAAATAATTGAATGAGGCCCACCTACACATTAGAAGGCAAGCTACTTTACTCAAAGTTTACTAATTTAAATGCTAATCACATCTAAAATATGCCTTCATAGCAACATCTAAACTGGGATTTGACCAAACAACTGGGCACCCTCACTTAGCCAAGTTAACACATATAATTGACCACTACATCTGGGCTCCTTGGAGAAATGGTTTACTTGAGAACTGGGACAGAAGATATAGATGAGTCTGAGGCATCTTGTAGCTTGTAGTGCTAGAAAATACACACACACACACACACACACACACACTTATACTAACACACACACTATGATAGGGTATGTCAAAGGAACACAAGAGAAAGGAAGCAAACCAAAAGAGCTCCCAATGTCCAAAGTGGGAACGACTTCAGTAAGAAAAGAATTTGGTATTGGATTGTAACCCAAAGAATAAAAGAAATATCCATGAGTCATATACTGATATAAATAAATGATTCAATAAATAAACAAACTATTGAGGAAGAATAGACGAATCTCAGGAAGAGGAATTTCCAATAATTTATGTAAACATCCTGCCCTTAAGGAGATGGAGTGTAAATTTCTATTTAGAAACTGTGGGCTGCACATAGTGACTTCATTACAAAGAATACATTATGGGAATGAATAAAGAGTAATTTTAGAGTGAGAAATTTTATGAATGATACTTCAAGCTAGGTGATTGAAACTAATATCAACTGTGGTAAGTTACACTGATATTATGTACCTTTGATATCTGCTGTGGTTTGAATGTGCCCTAAACTCATATTGGGACAACCCACGATATGGTGGTGGAAGGTGTGGCCTTTAAGAGGTGATTCGATCGTGGGCACTGTGCCTTTGTGAATGGAATGGTCCATTCATGGAGGAATGAGTTGATAGTTTAATGGGTTGTCATGGGTGTGGTTCTGGTGGTTTTATAATGGGAGCAAGTGAGTAGGTTAGCTATTGCTCTTGCCATTCTCATCATGTGACACCCTGCATTGCTATAGAGATTCACCTCCAAGAAGAAGGTACTCATCGGTTCTGTCCCTTGGACTGTGGACCTCCTAGCCTCTAAAAATGTAAGAAGTAGATTTCATTTTCTTAAAATTCCCCAATTTCAGGTAGTCTGTTATCAGCAACAGAAAACAGATTAATAAAGATATAATGTGATTAGAATGGC
>NW_007729702.1:66437-67040 GCF_000696425.1 Galeopterus variegatus
GTTTATTCATGAGAAAAACATCAGACAAATCTCAACTGAGGGTCATTCCACAAAAATACCGTACTGGTAATCCTAAAAAATCTCAAAGCCATGAAAAATAAGGAAAGTCTGAGAGACTGTCATGATTAAGAAGATTCTAAGGAGGTGTGATACCTAAATGTAATGTGGTATCCTGGACAGGAGCCTGGAAAATAAAAATAATATTAAGTGAAAAGAAAAAAAAGTAAGGGAATCTGAATAATCTGTGGTTATTAGTTAATAATAATATATCAATATTGGTGTATTAATCATGAAAAAAGTATGCTAATGTAAGATGTTATAATAGACGAATAGGGATGAGGTATATGAGAACTCTCTGTACTGTCTTTGCAGTAATTATATAAAT
Source organism: Galeopterus variegatus (assembly GCF_000696425.1). NCBI lineage: Eukaryota > Metazoa > Chordata > Mammalia > Dermoptera > Cynocephalidae > Galeopterus > Galeopterus variegatus. The sequence goes on from NW_007729702.1 coordinate 66,823, forward strand.
GTTTAGTTACTCCAAAATATAAAGTTTATCTAAAAATTTTCACCAACAAAAACCCTGAAAATGCAAAAGCAATGAAAAAGGAAGAGTGCTGCTTCTTTGTTTTTACCAACAAAGCGAATTTAAAATTGTCATTGGCAGTTTTATTTAAGGAGGGAGTTAATCTGGCCTCCTCCTTCCACTGCTCAAGCTTATCAGTACAGGCAAAAGGCACATTAGAA
>NW_007729702.1:68119-70873 GCF_000696425.1 Galeopterus variegatus
AAAAAATGGGTGGTGGAGGTCAGATTTGTGAGTCTTCACTCTATTATACTGGATAATGTTGATAGTTCTTATATTGCGTGGTAGTTCTTGTATTATATTCCAACATTATAAGTAATTTGTTTTAAAACTATTTACTACTGTATAACTTACATAAAACAATCTAGAATACCATGTTCCAAAAGAATTTCTATGATGATAGAAATATTCTGTCTATGCTGCCCAATAAGGTAGCCACTAAGTACATATGAATATTGAGTACTTCAAATGTAACCAGTACAACAGAAGTACGTAATTTTAAAATTGTTATTTAATTCAAGTAATTCAAATTTAAATACTTACATGTAGCTAGAGTCTACTGTATTGGACAGCACAGATCTATAACTTCTTTCTGATCACAATAGAGTAGTTTTAGGTCATCAGTAACCGTTTCTATATGAATTGTTTTTAATTATTTCATTTATATGAAAAAGTAATAACTCACAAACAGAGCTAGTTAAATGGGGATAATTCGAATTACATCTATTTTGAAAGAATACAAATTCATAATTTCTTAGAAAAATAGAAATTCAGAAACTCCTAACAACATACTCGCTGAAAGATATTTTTTCTGAAAAATAAACAAATAAAATTAGGTCACTTGTTTTGTGACCTGGTATATGATAAATCTGGGAGAATGTTCCATGTGCATTTGAGAAAAATATATTCTTTGGGTAAAAGGTTCTGTTTCAGTCCATTAGGTTCATTTGGTATGTAGTGTTGTTCAAGTCAGATGTTTATTAATTGATTTTCTATATTATTGAAAGTGGGGTTTGAAGTCTCATACTATTTTTGTATTGCTGTAGCAATATTTCCTATATATACTAATACGTAAATATATAATATAAAATACATATATAATATATGATTTATATACTAAATTCATAGTTTATATATATATTTACAATTGTTATAGCTTCTGTCAAATTGACACTTTTATCATTATGTAATAATCTTTGTCTCTAGAGACAGTTTTTGACGTGGAGTTTGTTTTCTGTTGTGGCTCCTCCTTAGTTTTTGTTACCATTTGCATGATAGGAAATGTCTTTTTCCATCCCTTCACTTGAAGCCGGTGTGTTTCTTTGAATCTAAAGTAGGTTTTTTTGTGGACAGCATGGAGTTGCATCTTGTCTTCATATTCATTTAGCCACCCTGTTTTTTACTGAGGATTTCAGTCCATTTATATTTAAAGTGATGATTGATAGGGAATAATTTACTATTACAATTTTGTTATCTGTTTTCTATTTTTGTCTTTTGTAAATTTATTTTTGATTTTACATATTTATGAGGTACAGAGCTATCAGTATTTGTGTACATTTTGTGATGATCTAACCAATATTATTAGGATGTTTGTCGTTACAAATTGCAATTACTCTTTGTGTCCCTTACCCAGTTTACTCTCTAACCCTCCTCAGCTTCCCCCTTTCCCACCTCTATTAACTGTAGGTCTGTTTTCTGCTTCTGAACATTCAATGTTTTATCGTGGTCTTTCTTTCTCTCCTTTTTTTTCTTAGTTCCCACTTATGAGTGAGGACATGCAGTATTTCTTTTTCTGTGCCTGGCTTATTTCACTTAAAATAATTTTCTCCAAACTCATCCATGTTGCTGTGGACAGAATTTCATTATCTTTTTGTGGCTGGGTAATATTCCACTGTGTATATATACCACATTTTCCTTAGCCAGTTGTCTGTCAGTGGACATTTAGCTTGGTTCTATATCTTGGTTATTGTAAATAAAGCTGTGACAAACATGGGAATGCAGGTATCCCTTCAACATGATGATTTCCATTCCTTTGCATATATACCCAGAAGGAGGATTGCTACATTGTATGGTCGTTCTATCTGTAGTGGTTTGAGAAGCCTTCTCCATATTGTTTTCCATAACAGCTGTACTGTTGACAGTCCCACAAACAGTGTAGAAGAGTTCCTTTTTCTCCACATCCTTGCTAGTATTTGTTATTTCGTGTGTTTTTGATAATAGCCAGTCCTACTGGGGTGAGATGAGTATAAGACCTGAAACTATAAAGCTCCTAGAAAAAAACCTAAGGGAAACATTTCAGAATATAGGACTGGTCAGATTTTATGAATAAAGCCTGAAAAGCACAGGCCACAAAAGAAATAATAAACAAATGGGATTGTTTCCAACTAATAAAGCTTCTGCACAGCAAAGAAAACAATCCATAGAGCGAAAACCACCTACAGAATGGGAGAAGTATTGGCAAACTATACATTAGAAAAAGATATTTTAAGTGATATTTTATAAAGAGTAGACAATTATTAAAATTTTTAAAATTATTAATGTGAATATTTCAAAAATATCTATTTTGAATCTATTTAATACCAAATTTTAAGATTCTGTGTGGTATAATTACATTTTTCTTATCTTAATTATTTTATTCACAGAACAGTTGGTCTGATAAGAGCCTTAGTTGTCAGTCTGATGAAGCTTAACTTCTTATATTTTTGGATAATAGGCAGATGAAACATTACATATTCTTTTGAAAAATTTCCTTTATCCAGGGAGTCACAGCATCTGTGAATCAATACATATGTCTTGTTTTCTATTTGAAATAAGGTTCTTCTTACTCTATCAAATAGCCTTGTAACACTCTAATAATTAAATCAAAGGATAATAAATCTGTATAACAACATTAATATATTAAATCATACTATAAATTATATTAGAAATGTATGAACTAATAAAATAAAAGTTGTAATC
>NW_007729702.1:71608-72428 GCF_000696425.1 Galeopterus variegatus
CAAACTTCCCAGTCCTAGTTTATTACCTATACAGTGAAGATAATTGCCACCATGCCCCTCTTATAGAACTGTTATGTGGGGAATAAAACTGAATGTAATTTTTTCTCCTGTATTATAAAGCACCTTTTCCTATGTAAACATAAGAAAAGTCATGCATATAAGAAAACTGCTTCACTGAGTCTCAATTTGCTCATTAATAAGAGTTGATCACTAAAAATTAACAGTTCAACAATTATATTTTCTAAAAGTAATATTGGTAAACTTAATCATTAAACTAGCTACCACTTTTAAAAACCTGAGAATATAATATTAAATATATTATTACTCATTTAATTGTAAAATGGACTACTAGTAATGTCAATCGAATATAACAATGTAACATTTAAAATAAAACTAATATTTTATTATTGAGCAAATAGCAAAGATAAATTGAAGGATGATGAAAAGGTAAAAAATAATTGGCAAATTTATTTTACAGATATTGTGACTGGGTAATATTCCATGTGTATACATACCACATTTTTCTTATCCAGTAGTCTGTCAACGGACATTTAGGTCAGTTCTATACCTTGGTTACTGTAAATAAAATTTAGTTTACAAAACTAAATTTCAACCAGTGTCATTTATTTAAATTTTGAAAAAATATATACATAATAAAATATACTTTGAAAGATTTAACTGCAACTTTAGTAGTAGTACTTTTAGCTTCCTTTAACACTTTCAACTTTGTTTCCACTGTTTTTTTGTTTGCTTGTTAGTTTTGTCAAAATTTGATTATTTAGATTCTATGTTCAAAGATTCTGGACTCTAATTCTTAGAA
>NW_007729702.1:72785-76684 GCF_000696425.1 Galeopterus variegatus
ATGATGAAAAGGTAAAAAATGATTGGCAAATTTATTTTACAGATATTGTGACTGGGTAATATTCCATGTGTATACATACCACATTTTTCTTATCCAGTAGTCTGTCAACGGACATTTAGGCCAGTTCTATACCTTGGTTACTGTAAATAAAATTTAGTTTACAAAACTAAATTTCAACCAGTGTCATTTATTTAAATTTTGAAAAAATATATACATAATAAAATATACTTTGAAAGATTTAACTGCAACTTTAGTAGTAGTACTTTTAGCTTCCTTTAACACTTTCAACTTTGTTTCCACTGTTTTTTTGTTTGCTTGTTAGTTTTGTCAAAATTTGATTATTTAGATTCTATGTTCAAAGATTCTGGACTCTAATTCTTAGAACTGACTCATAAGGGACCAATTTCCAAGAGTTTTATATTTCAATTCACATGGACAAATATCTTCCCTTGATTTTGAATGTGTACTCAGTAGTTTGCTCCCTCACAATAGAGCCAGACATGAGAAAAAAATTTTAAAAAGTAAAGCAATCAATACAATATTATTGGCAAAGATGGAGTTAGTAGACATCTCTGCTTTAAGGCATTCTGGGAAATGAAGTTAGAATAGACACTACTACATATTTGAAACTACCTTAGGGCTTTCTGGTTAGCACAGTTGGTTACAGCATGATGTTGATAGCAACAAAATCCAGACTTCGATCCCTGTACTGGCTAGCCACCAGAAAAAAAAAAAAGAGAGAAAGAAAGAAAGAAAGAAAATAATTTGTTGAACTAAATAACCACCTTAACTTGTTTCATTCCAGAAGAGATTAATTCTCAAAACTATACTATGTGTTTACAAGGTTAAACTGCTTTATCTTGGGCTAAGATTCTGGAAAAGATTGTTCATGGGTTAAAGTAATTTAGTAGGGATTAGTGAGTTAGGAAAAGAGAAATCTTGTACAAAAATAAAACAACTGCTTTATCTTGGGCTAAGATTCTGGAAAAGATTGTTCATGTGTTAAAGTAATTTAGTAGGGATTAGTGAGTTAGGAAAAGAGAAATCTTGTACAAAAATAAAAAAGGAGGGATTATTTACAAACTAACAAAAGAGTAAATGTAAACAAAAGGAATATTTTCTTATAGTAGAAATCTCTATATTCTCTTTCTACACATACATCTTTTTCTAAAACAAGTTCTTTATAAGACCTTGTTTTCTCAATAATATGTAAGTAAGTACTTCCCAAGCCTCTATAAATTCTTATACTACTTGGATTTTAGTGGTGATGATTACAAGTAAAGTATATGCCAATATTTAATTAAATGATTTTTATAATACATTTAGTTTATTTCTAAATATTTACTATCACGATAGTAATGTTAAAAAAACCTTTCATGTTAATTTTGCAAACATTTTTAATAAATATCTTAGGATAATACTTTAGCTTTAGAGTTACAGATTCTAAGGGCAAACACACTTTTAAAGATTTTGCTAAATATTCCATATTGTCCCTCAGAAAATTGTTATCAATTTTTATTCTATGAGCAATGTATTAGATGCCTATTTCCCAAATATTCTACTGAAACTGAATATTATATTTATTTTCAGTTTAACAGCCAAAATTTACAACTTTTCAATGTATAAGGTCATTGTTCTTATATTTTTAATAATTTGAACTTAGTTTTCATGTTTTTATTAGCTATTTCTATTCTTTATAGTCAAATTTCCAGTTAATTTACTTTACACATTTTACTTTTGTTTTCTAACTCCCTATTTCTCATTTATTTGGAAGCTGTTCCTTCTTTATACTAGTCAGTGTCTGTTCTTTGAAATTAATTGTCAGCTCCAAGAGTTGGTGAAGATGTGGAGCAACCAGAACTCTTATAGCTTGTTGGTGGAAGCCTAACATGGTACAGACATTTAGCAGTTTCTTATAAAAACTGAATTGATACTGGGTGTATGACCTGTAAATTCCACTTTTATGCATTCACCCTGGAGAAATTAAAACATATGTCCAGATGAGGATTATTCATAACAAAATTTATAGTACTCTAAAACTGGAAACTACACAGGTGTTTGTCAATAAGTGTGCTATATAGTCTGTATGTTGTGTCCCCCCAAATTCATATGCTGAAATCCTAATCAACATGCTGATGGTACTCAAAGGTGGGGCTTTTGGGAGCCCTCATGAATAAAATTAGTGCCTGTCTTAGCCCTTTCTGGCTACTATAACAAAGGACCTTAAGCTAGGTAGCTAATAAGTAACAAACATTTATTTCTCAAAAGTTTTGGAGGCCAGGAGTCCAAGATCAAGGTACCATCAGATTTGGTCTGGTGAGGACCTGCACCTTATAGATGGCACCTTCCTACTGAGTCCTCAAAGGTGAAAGGGACAAATGAGCTTCCTTGGGACCATATGGCACTAACCTCAGTCATGCATGTTCTGCCTTCATGATTTAATCACCTCCCAAATATCACATTTCCTAATACCATCACCCTGGAGGTTAGGATTTCAAGATATAAATTTGGGGGAGACATGAACATACAAACCATAGCAGTGCCCTTGTAAAAGAGGTCCAAGAGAGAGCCCCTGCTTCTTCCATCACATGAGGACACAGAGAGAACACACAGTCAGCAAGCCAGAAAGCAGGCCCTCACCAGACCTGAAATCTGGTGGAGACTTGATCTTGGACTTCCCAAACTCCATATCTGTGAGAAATAAATTTCTGTTATTTATAAGCTACCCAATGTATGACATTTTGTAGTAGCAGCCCAAATGGACCAATGCAGGGTGAATTGATAAATGAATTTAGACATATTTATATGACAGAATACTATTCTCCAATTTTTAAAAAACCCTGCTGATACAAACATGAACATAGATGATTTTCAAAAACAATATGTTGAGTGGAAGAAATCTTATACAAAAGAGTACACACTAAATAGTCCCATGTATATACAAAGTTTAGAAAAAAAAGTAAAACTAATCTGTTATGGAAAGAAAAAAAATAAATGAGCCACTGACTCTGTGGAGCTTGGAGTGTGGGTGAGGACTGACTGATAGAGGGAAAGAAGTACTTATGGTGAAATGGAAATATCTATATATTAGATATATTAGTACAGATTTTGATTTAACAGGTACATACATTTATCAATATTCAGTGAGTATATAATCAATATTTTGCATTTCATTTGATAAAATCTGTGCCTCAAGTATACAACTATAAACAAATATTGAAAGATAGTTAATGACATGCATGTTAAAGAATTTAGGGGGAAATATACTGATGCTTTAAATGTATTAATATCTTCCCCAAATAAGATAATTAATGTATTTCTAGAGGAATGGCTAGATTGGTAAATAAGTGATAAAGCAAATATGGTCATATATTAATGGTAGAATTTACTTGTTCTTCCCCATACAATTATAAATTTTATGTAGATTGGTGTAGTGGCTAATTTTATGTGTCAACTTAACTAGGCTACAGTACTGAGGTATTTATTTAAACGTATCTATATGTCACTCTGAAATATTTTTTTGATAAAGTTAACATTTAAGCCAATAACCTTTGAGTAAATCAGACTACCCTTCATAATGTGAATGGGCCTCATCAGTTGAAGAGATTAAGAAAAAGACCAACTTTTGCTGGAGGAAGAAGGAATTCTGCCTCCAGATACCTTCAGACTTGAACTACAACATTAACTCTTTCTGAGATCTCCAACCTGCCAGTCTGCCCTGCATATTTTTTTTTTAATTTTTATTTTGTCAATATACAATGTATATGATTTTTATGACCCATCACCGACACCTCCCGCCCTCCTCCCTCTCTCCCCTCCCCCCCAAGAATGTCCTTTCCGTTTACTTGTTGTAACAACTTCAAAAAAAAGTATAGTTGTTATATCTTCTTCCACACCCC
>NW_007729702.1:77684-80378 GCF_000696425.1 Galeopterus variegatus
TGGCAGTAAGTGTGTGGGTTGATTTCAGGGTGCTCTATTCTATTCCATTGGTCAGAGTCTCTGTTTTTATACCAGTACCATGCTCTACCTGATTTTAAACTATACTACAAAGCTATAGTGCCCTGCATATTTTGAACTTACCAGGTTCCACAATCGAATGAGCCAATTCCTTAAAAATAAATCTCTCTCTCTCTCTCTCTCTCTCTCTCTCTTTCTTTCTCTCTCTCTCTCTCTCTCCACATATACGTTGGGTGTCTCCGGCGGCTGCATGGGACCCCAACAGGTTTTTCCTTTCCCTAGAGGGTTGGGGCCAAAGGGATTGCCCTTTTCTCCCCCCACAGAATGCGGGGCAAAAAGAGATTTCAAAAGATGGGTGAGCACGCTGCTGCTCTCCCAGATAGGGAACAAACACACACACGCAGCGGGGGTTCTGTCAGGCAGTTCTGTTTATTATAACACAAAAGATCATATTTATATGCTTAGCAGGTGGAGATTTCCAAGCTCAGGCCAATCCTTGAAAAGGTCAAATGTGCACATGCCTTTCCTCTCTATGCTTAGTCCTACCCCTTAACTTTCCTTGGGCACCACCTTTTATCTGTTTAAGCCATCTGTAGTTTTTGCTTAGAAAGAGGGTGTGGTCCCATACATAGACAGTTACACATATCAGAAAGGGCCATAGGTCGATGATGGACCGCATTTATGAAGGTAGTCAAAGCAACAGGCTATACCATATAGCCCCGGTGTGTATCATGCTAAACCATCTAGGTTTGTGTAAGTACATTCTTTGATGTTTGTGCAACAAGAAAATCTCCTAATGATACATTTCTCATAACGTATCTCTGTCTTTAATTGACGCATGACTATATGTGTTAATGTACATATATCTGCATCCTATTGGTCTTGTTTCTCTGAACAACCCTAACTAATACAATTACAAACTGTTGAAAATACAATATTGAAAAAATATTTACTTGCACAAATCATGCTTTGTCCTTTCTCATTACCATAGAATGTGTTTAACTCTGTCAAAACAAGGTGCATTGCTTAGAACCCTAAGTTTTCTAACTTTAATGGTTAGATCTTAGTATTTTCTATTGTTCATTTTCTTTTTTACTAATTACATTTTTAAAAAAATCTACAATGGAAATTTCTCCACAGTCACTGATCATTGATGTTTGATCCATCATAGCAAATTCAAGCATTGCTAATTTGTAAAGTAAAATAAAAATAAATAAATAAAATTATAAAATGAATTGTTATTAAAATGCAATTAAAGCTTTGTGTTTCTAGAAAAGAAGCACTTTCTCCTGCATTTCTGTAGAGAAGCTGCAGAGAAAGCCAAAGGCCAAGAAAAAATGCCCTGTGAGAAAGTTTCTGTCAGGAAACAAAGACAAATGTTATAAGAAGTTTGCTCAATGGGTCCAGAAACTTAAGGACAGAAGTATTAGATATTTAAAACTTGAAGAACTGATAAAATATGAAAAGGAGTTGAAAAGTCTTAGGGGTATTTCTATAATATTTTGGAAGAAAGGTATTGACAATGTCAAAATTATCTTGCATGCTTAGGCCTTAAAAATACTTTTTGTTTTGAGATTAAGATCATTCCTCTGCTTTATTTGTATTCATGTGTACCTTTATTTGTATTAGCATCTGGTTTAACTTTGTCCTACATTAAACTTTTATTATTTTGGTGTTATTTATTTTAAACATAGCTTATTTTAGATGTTTAGCATCTCATTGGTTATTTTATTTTGAATCAATTGCAATAATCTTTTAATGGAGAAGTTTTACTTAATTGCATTAAATATATTTGTGCATTTAAGTCTTTAATCCATTTTGAGTTGATTTTGATATATGGTGAGATGTATGGGTGTGGTAGATTGAATTATGACACCTCAAAACTCACTGAAGCTTGAATTATGTCCCCCAAGTTTCATATATTAGAAGCTTAATCCCCACTGTAACTGTTGAGGGTGGGAAATCCTATTATGGTAATTTAAAGGTGGTGCCTTGAAGAGCTGATTAGATGTAGGATCATGCTGTAGTGAATGGATTCAAAACGGTGGTCATGGGCATGGTGTGGAGGGCTTTAAAAACAGGGTGAATGAGGGAGTTGTTCTCTTGCTCTCTCTCTGCTCTCTCTGCTTCCACCATCTTGCAATATGAGACCCCTGGGTCACTGTGACCACTACCAAATGGACTTAAGACTTTTTAGTCTCAGAAACTATAAGCAACAAATTTTGCTTCTTTTTAAATCACCCAATTCCAGGTATTTTGTTATAAGAAACAGTAATGGACTAATACAATGGGTCTAGTTTCATTTTCCTACACATGGATATCCAATTTTTCCAGCACCATTTGCTGAAGAGGATGTCCTTTCCCCAATGTATAGTCTTGATGCTTTTGTCAAAGACTAGTTGGCTGTAAGTACATAGGTTGATTTCTGGGTTCTTTACTGTGTTCCATTGGTACAGATGTCCATTTTTATGCCAATACCATGCTGTTTTGGTTACTATAGCTTTGTAGTATAATTTGAAGTCAGATAATGTAATGCCTCCAGCTTTATTTATTTATTTATTTGCTTGGGATTTCTCAGCTATTTGGGGTCTTTAAAACTCCTAGAAGAAAACATAGGGGAAACACTTCAGGATGTAGGACTGGGCAGACATTTTGAATAAGGCCTCAAAAGTGCAA
>NW_007729702.1:80665-83536 GCF_000696425.1 Galeopterus variegatus
CAATTTTTCCAGCACCATTTGCTGAAGAGGATGTCCTTTCCCCAATGTATAGTCTTGATGCTTTTGTCAAAGACTAGTTGGCTGTAAGTACATAGGTTGATTTCTGGGTTCTTTACTGTGTTCCATTGGTACAGATGTCCATTTTTATGCCAATACCATGCTGTTTTGGTTACTATAGCTTTGTAGTATAATTTGAAGTCAGATAATGTAATGCCTCCAGCTTTATTTATTTATTTATTTGCTTGGGATTTCTCAGCTATTTGGGGTCTTTAAAACTCCTAGAAGAAAACATAGGGGAAACACTTCAGGATGTAGGACTGGGCAGACATTTTGAATAAGGCCTCAAAAGTGCAAGCAACAAAAGAAAAAATAAACAAATGGGATTAGATCAAACTAAAAAGCTTCTGCACAGCAAGGGAAATAATCAACAGAGTGAAAAGACAACCTACTGAATGAGAGAAAACATTTGCAGACTATGCATCCAACAAGGGATTAATATCCAGACTGTACAAAGAGCACAAACGAATTCATAGTAAAATTACAAATATCTGATTAAAAAATGGACAAAGGAGCTCAATAGACTTTTCTTAAAAGAAGACATACAAATGGCAACAAGTACATGAAAAAATGCTCAACATCACTATCATCAGGGAAATGAAAATCAAAACCACATTGAGATACAATCTCACTCCAGTTATAAAGAAATATCTGACTATTATCAAAAAGACAGAATAACAAATGCTGGTGAAGACGCAGAGAAAATTGAACACTTATGCACTATTGGTGGAAGTATAAATTAGTACATCCATTATAGAAAACAATATGGAGTTTCTCAAACAACTATAGATAGAACTATCATAATATTCAGCAATCCCATTATTGGGTATATACCCAAAGGAATGGAAATCATCACATCAAAGGGATACATGCACTCCCATGTTTATCACAGCTCTATTTACAATAACCAAGATATGGAATCAATCTGAATGTCCTTAAACAGGCAACTGAATAAGGAAAATGTGGTATATATGCACAATGGAATAGTACTCAGCCCTAGAAAAGTTTGAAATTCTGCCATTCACAGCAACATGTATGGGGTTGGAGAAAATTACGTTAAAGGAAAGAAGCCAAGCACAGAAAGAGAAATACTGCATGTCCTCACTAATAAGGGGGAGAGGAAGGAAGGAAGGAAGGAAGGGAGGGAGGATGAAAGAAAAAAAAATAAACTACCACAATAATGTGTTGAGCTTTCAGAAGGAGAGAACATAACTGGTTACTATAGGTGGGAAATGTAGTAAGGGGGTAGTGAGAAATTGGCTAATGGACACAAGGAATGATATTTTAATGATGAACACACTAATTATCCTAATTTGATCATCACACATAGTACACAGGTATTAATATTCAACTCTACCTCACAAATATACATAATCAATTATTTTTCACAGTATAATCAGCACTATAAATGTATATATATTTGTGCAAAATATTAAGCTGTAAGATAATATATTTAATACCTATTTACACAAATAGGGTAAAAATATTAATGTATATTAATAAAAAATGTCCCATGTAATATTGAAATGTTTTCTATTTTTTCTTCTTTTTTCCCACCTATCTGTATTTTTCAAGAAACCCATTATTTATGTCCTCTAATTTCTTTTTTATGTTAGCTTGTTTATTTGCTTTTTTTTTCTTTTAGATGGAATAAAAAGAACTATCTAGCAGCTTATGAAGACTTGTCGACATTCTTAATGTAATAAATCTTGAAATCTAAATTTCAAGTTATTTGAATATATTACTGCCATGATTTCAAAGTTTATTCCCTCTAAAGCTCATGTGGAAGCTTGATCCCCTCTGTGACAGTGCTGAAAGGTGAGGCCCTTGGGAGGTGATTGGATTGTGAGGATTAGGCCCTCATGAATGGATTAGTCCATTCATCGATTAATGGGTTAATGGATCAGTGGGTTATCATGGGATTGGCTCTCATAGCTTTACAAGGAGAGGAAGAAGCCCTCTCTATGTGATACCCTGAGTCACCAAGAAAAAGGCCCTCATCAGATGCACCCTTGACCTTGGACTTCCCAGCCTCCAGACTGTATTAAATAAATTTTATTTCTTTGGAAATTGCCCAGTTTCAGTTATTCTATTATAAGCAACAGAAAACTGAGTAATAGAATTACCTATAGGAAATAAACTAGTAATTATTAGAAATTTAAAAAAACAAAGAGCACAGCAACATTTATGCATCATGAACAAATGGAAGAAATCACATAACTACAAGTTTAGTTAAATATTTAAGAAGCAATTATTATAACACTTCATAGTTATAGAAAAAAGCAAAAAAAAAGATTATCTCAATAGATGCAGACAAAAATCATTTGACAAAATCTAAAACACATTAAAATTTAAAAAACAAAAAGAAAAAGAAAAAAACCCTTGTCAATAAACTAAGAATAGAAGTTGATTTTCTCAATCTGATAAATGTCATCTACAAAAACCCTTCAGCTCCCAGTACACTTATTTTGAATGTTTGCCCCTTAAGATTGGGTACACGGAACAGATGTTGTTTCTCACCACTTCTAACTCAGCATATCATGCTGGAAATTTGAGCCAAGATAATGAGTTGAGAAAGGTTTTTGGAGGCAAATAGATTGGAAAAAAATAACTAAATATTGTCTTTATTTTCAAAAAAACATGATCACTTCTATAGAAACTCTAAAAGACTTTACAAATAAACCGCCAGAACTTGACAGGGTAGTTTGGCAATGTTGTATAATACAAGATCAATATAAAATATCACTTAGATTTTTTATACACTAGCAAAAAATATATTCAAACATGAAATTAAGAAAGCAATTACAATCACAA
>NW_007729702.1:83628-84518 GCF_000696425.1 Galeopterus variegatus
CATAAAAGTACTGAAAAATAAGAACACAACTGGAGGATTACCTAATTTCAAAACTTAATATAAACTACACTAATTAATAAAGCAGGGTTTTGTCATAAGGACACACATATAGATTAATAGACTAGAATGTCAAGTAATACACCGTAACATTTACGGTCAACAGATTTTTGACAAAAATTGCTAAAGAATTCAATGGAAAAATGATCTTCTTTCCAAAAAACAGTGCTGAAACAATTGGCTCTCCACGTGCAAAAAACACATACATCATTGATCATACATATTTACTTAAGTGAGATGAACTTAGATACTACATGCAATGCAAAAAAAAAAAAAAAGAAATCAAACTGTATAACAGACCTATATGTAAGAACTAAAATTATAATATTACAAAATGAGAAGAGAAAAATATAGGAACAGTTTTGCGACCTTTTCTTATGCAAAGTTTGCGTACTTACCACACCAGATGTGTGATTCATCAGAGAAAACACTGAAAAATTCGGCTTTATCAAAATTGAAAACTGCCTTCTCTTTTGAAGGCAACTAGAAAAGGACAAACTCAGATTTTTGTCAGAGTTTTTTTCTTTGAAGTTATAGACCTGAGAGCTTTGAGTTTTTGCTGAAAAACTATTTGCTACACTCAGCTTCTAGAGGCCACCTGCCTCTAGGAATTTTCTAACTGTTGCCCTCAGTTCCTCGACATGGAGATTCCCCAACATATCCACTTCCTTTTCCAAGCCAGCAAGGAGTCTCTAGAACAACTACTAGTTTAAGGACTTATATGTGACATATTCACAAAAGTGTCATTCCATAATCTTTGTCTTATTCTATTGTTTAGAAGCAAGTCATAGTTCCCATTCATACTCATGAGGATGGAATTCTTATATAAGAAC
>NW_007729702.1:84608-87537 GCF_000696425.1 Galeopterus variegatus
ATTCCCCAACATATCCACTTCCTTTTCCAAGCCAGCAAGGAGTCTCTAGAACAACTACTAGCTTTAAGGACTTATATGTGACATATTCACAAAAGTGTCATTCCATAATCTTTGTCTTATTCTATTGTTTAGAAGCATGTCATAGTTCCGATTCATACTCATGAGGATGGAATTCTTATCTAAGAACATGTACACTAGATGTTGAAAATCACTGGGGCCCACCCTGGAGTCTGTCCATCACGTAAAGTGTAAGTCAAATAACTGGTTACTTGAATTATCAATATGTATGATTGAGTGAAATAACCAAATTTTAGTGTCACAATGGTTTTAATACCCTAAACTAAGTGTTTAACTTATTAAGCATAGCAGAAACACTAGAACTTTTAAAATATAGAAATGCATGAGTTTAATTCCTGGGCTTCATTATGGACAGTAGATTTGAGTGGGGCACAATATATGGATTTTAGAAAAAGTGTCACAGTATATAATGTTGTATGCACTTTCAACTGCAAGCCACCACTAGACTAATTCGTTAAACTGTTTTTGTATTCATGGTTTCAAAGCAATATTTTTAACTCTTCAGTCTCTCTGATGCATGTTTCATTCTGTTTTTTTCTGTGTATGATTTATGTCCTTTTTCACATGCATTATGTTTTGGTTTTGTGTGTGTTATTTTGGTTGCTTTTCTTTTCCCCCAGAGAGGAGACTTCCTCTGAAATTTTAGTGATATAATCCAAAAGATTAGCTTCATAAATAATTTATCTGAGAATACTCTTACTGTGCTTCTAGATCACATTTCCTTGAGTCCATAGATTGGCTCAGGAGCCATGAACTTCTGATTTCTTTGCATGTTTGCAGTGTTAGTGAAGAAATGTAATTGTGCATTTGTTGGATGTACTGGAACTGGGGTTTGGCCCATAGATTCTTTCTGACTCTCAATGAGACCTGTATCCAGGTAAGAAGTATGTATCTAGGGCAGAATAATCTATCTATGAAGCACATTTTGTTGAAGAATTTTTTTTTGAAGTGCAAAAAGCACAAGTGAACATACCACATAGATGCTTTCCAAATCAAGAAACCACACATCACTAGCTTCTCAGAATCTGCACTACTGACCATTCCTAGTCAGTACTCCCTCCCTCTTCACCAAATGTAAACCCTGCACCTGCATCTAACATCAGAGTAGTTTGACAAGTTTTCTAACTTATATAAATGAAATATGCAATCAGTTTTTTTTAAGTCTGATTTATTTTCTTGATTTAATGCTCTATGAGATGCATCCATGTAATTCAGGTTCATTAGTTTATTATTTTACATTGTCGTCAGTTATTTGTTATGCTGATATACCATTTATTTATTTATTTATCCTATTGAGGATCATTTGTGTTTTAGATTTTCACTACTATGAATAATGATGTTATAAATACTATTGTATAAGTCTCTTAGAGCAAATGTGTACTCATTTCTGATAGGCGACTACTAAGGAGTGGAGCTGTTGTGTCAAAAGTCTGCATGAGTTCAATTCTACAATATGCTATAAAATAGTTTAACAAACTTTTTATAACTAATTTACATTCCCATCACTGAGGGATTGACTGCACCACTCGCCAGAGAAGGAGTGGCCCAGTCCCCAACCTACAGCCTTTGGCTTCATGACCATCCCTACTGGAGCATCTTAGCTTTACCCAGGAGGANTATTATTTTACATTGTCGTCAGTTATTTGTTATGCTGATATACCATTTATTTATTAATTTATCCTATTGAGGATCATTTGTGTTTTAGATTTTCACTACTATGAATAATGATGTTATAAATACTATTGTATAAGTCTCTTAGAGCAAATGTGTACTCATTTCTGATAGGCGACTACTAAGGAGTGGAGCTGTTGTGTCAAAAGTCTGCATGAGTTCAATTCTACAAGATGCTATAAAATAGTTTAACAAACTTTTTATAACTAATTTACATTCCCATCACTGAGGGATTGACTGCACCACTCGCCAGAGAAGGAGTGGCCCAGTCCCCAACCTACAGCCTTTGGCTTCATGACCATCCCTACTGGAGCATCTTAGCTTTACCCAGGAGGACTGATGATGCCCAGGGTCTGAGGCCCCCTCATGGAGATCACCACACATGAGCCCAGGGTAACTCGCCTCGCAGCTGGTAAGCCAATCTCTTTTGTCATTGATATAGGGGCCACTTACTCTACCCTTCCTAAATATGTTGGACCAACAACCCCATCCTCTATCACAATAGTAGGGGTCACGGGATCAGAATACCACCCATGGATCACTCAAACCCCTTTCCTGCACCCTACATCACACAAAATTCACACACAAATTCTTAATAATGCTTTAATGCCCAGCCCCCTTACTGGGACAGGACGTCCTTTTCAAATTCAAAGCTTCTCTTAACCTAAACACTTTAACTCCAGCTACAATACTCCTGTTACAGGCCACACCCAGACCTGGCCCCTGGGGTTTCCACCTTCCTCTCCCCATCAGACAAGGTTAATACCATAATATGTGACACTTCTTCTCCCTCCATTGCTATGCACCATTCCCCTATCCTTGTTAAGTTGCAGAACCCCTCTTTGTTCCCTAATGCCCCACAGTACCCCATCGCTAACAAATACCTAATAGGCTTAAAACCCATCTGACACAAACTCCTTTATTTTTATCTCTCACAGCCTACCTGCTTGCCTTTTAATCCTTCTGGTTGGGTGTAAGCCTAATGGCTCATACCATTTAGTACAGGACTAATCTGACACGTGCCATTTCCAACAACTTACTTGGACAGTACTACCTCAGGGGTTTCAGGATAGCCCCACTTTTCCAGCCAGGCCTTAGTTCAAGACTTATCTGAACTTCCCCCCACAACCTCTAGCACTTTAATACAATATGTGGATGACCTCCTCCTTTGTAGCCCCTC
>NW_007729702.1:88520-90218 GCF_000696425.1 Galeopterus variegatus
CTCCTGTTACAGGCTGCCCCAGACCTGGCCCCTGAGGCTTCCACCTTCCCCTTCCCCTCAGACAAGGTTAATACCATAGTGTGGGACACTTCTCCCTCCATTGCTATGCACCATTCCCCTATCCTTGTTAAGGTGCAGAACCTCTCTATGTTCCCTAATGTCCCACAATACCCCATCACTAACAAACACCTAATAGGCTTAAAACCCATCACACACAAACTCCTTTAATCTCATCTCTTACGGCCTACCCACTTGCCTTTCAATACACCCATCCTTCCTGTTTTAAAGCCTAATGGCTCATATTGTATAGCTCAAGACCTCAGGGCCATTAATGTGGCCATTTTACCCATAACCCTAATCATTTCTAATCCCTATGCTCTTCTATCCACAATCCCAATAAGAACCCATTTCTTCTATGCATCATTCCCAATGACTCACTTGGACAGTACCACCTCAAGGGTTTTGGGATAGCCCCCACTTCTTCGGCCAGGCCTTAGCTCAAGACTTATCTGAACTTCCTCCAACCTCTAGCACTTTAATACAATATGTGGATGACCTCCTCCTTTGTAGCCCCTCCTATGAGGATCCACAGGCCCACACTGATGCTCTCCTTAATTTGTTGACCTCCAGAGGATATCCAGTGTCCCCAGCAAGGTCCAAATTTCTTCTCCTTCAGTTCAAGAGTCCAATTTCCAAACTCCCTACTCCTACCACAAAGGCAGAAGAATTAAGCATAGATAGCATCTCCTCCCTCCAGTGACAGGTCACCTCACTTGCGACAGTCAACAGTCACTTTAGAGAACCATCAGGCCTTTTACTTCCTTACAGCTGAGAAGGAAGGCACCTGCCTCTTCTTGGGGGGGGGGAGTGCTGTTGTTATGTAAATGAGTCTGGGGTGATCCAAAACAACTTAAACCATTTCACTGAACCCTTGGATACCCTGGCTTATGCCCCTACTAGGACCCCTAATTGTGCTTCATCCTACTTTTTGGTCCCTGTCTCTTTTGGTGTTTCTCTAATTTCTTGAAGGAATGTATGCAGGCTTTCACCAACCAAAAGGTTGCCGAATTGTTCCTGCAAGGAGGATATTAGCCCCTCGGAATCAGCAACCCTTCCCCAGAAGAATACAGCCTCCCCACATGAAACCAATACCACGCCACATAAATCTTTTATTTTTTCCATATCTTCACCCATCTCCAGCAGGAAGTAGCTTCAGAAGAGTGAGACCTCCACCCTTTTTCCCTTTTTCCTATACCTCAAGGGCAGGAATAATAGATCTGCAGCATAACCAGCACCACTTTAGACAAGCCCAAGTACAAAATGGCGCCGCCCACCTCCTCCCCTCCATTCCCCGCTTCCCTTTAGGAGAAGCCTCCTGACTTAAACAGAAACCCCTTTTGCTTCCCCAAAGATGCAGATCTCCACCCTGATCCACATTAGCATAACAACCCTCCTTGATGGTACCAGCCAGCCCTTGGCACACGATATAAGCTCTACTACCCCCACACCTGGTGCTGTCCCCTTTTCAGGGCAGCCCTGTGCCATCTGCTACTTTGAGCACAGCCCAGCAGATTTCTTCCTTTAATAAAGCTTGAACAGTACCTGGCATCTCGGCTCACTTTCTTTCATATTTGTCTGAAGGCTAAAACATATATACATACATATATATACACACACACATATATATGCATATATATG
>NW_007729702.1:90494-93279 GCF_000696425.1 Galeopterus variegatus
TTTCTCAAATCAATTATATCTAGTCTAAAATTTTCACTTATCAACTTGCGTGACTTGTCACAGAAGAAGAATGTCTTGGGAATTTTTTTTTTTTTTTTTTTTTTAATCTCCAAGTTTCAGAATTGTGGGCCTCACCTCATTTATATGCACAAAAAAGAATAATATGATGTTTTTCTATCATTTTAAAATTTATAGTTTTTTTAAATCCCTTAGAGAAAGATAGAATTAAATTATATTTCAATTTATTAAGATATAGTTTTCTTCAAAATTTAGTGTAAAAATTTAGATGCTTTTAGAATAATTTTACCACCTAGAAAACTTAATGAGGCTAGGAGGTTAAATAAGAAAAAAACAAAATAAAATATTGATAATTGATTGGGCTAGACTTTTATCTGGTAAATTAGCTGTGAAAGCAGACCATATTCTGTGCTAAGCAGAAAATAAATATCAGTTTAAGCAAGTATTGATACTAATTTTTACACCAGAGTAGTACAGAGTTGTTCTTATTACATGATAATCATAGACCATTATTGAAGAAAGTGTAGATTGATTACACAGTATGATCACATACATTCTTCACCAGAAATACCTCTGAATAATTTCCAGCTACATTCGAATATCAAAAACACTATCAAATAAATATAAAATGCCATTTTTTAAAAGTAAAGTAAATGACTCAGGCAATTTCAATAGACTATTGAATTTACTTATTTTAGTCAAGTATTTCATATTTATATGAGCTCCTATACTTATATAAGTATTTAGTACTTATACAAGATTTCTTAAACTCTCATAAACTATTTAAATGCTAGGCTAATTGATATAATTATTAAGAGCTACAGAACAGCATTTAACAGTTTGCTCCTTTTGTTCCACAAGTCCTTATTTGATTATGCATGGCTTGAGAATTTTTGACTTAATGTTTCTGTCATTGTTTTTAATTTATATCATAATATTATTCTCTAAACATTGAACACTGTTTTAAAAAGCCTATTTTCTAGATAGGAGATACCATTTCCATCAATAGAAAGTTTAATTTGCTATGGTTGTTTATATAATCTAGACCACCAATCATATTTTTAGCATAATATTTTCATTTTATGCTGCTATATCTTTTGTATAGACTACACTATAAACTTCATTGTTTACTTTATTAGTATAATGCTTTATTACGGTAATGAATAAAAGTATCGTTTACACACTATTAGCAGATTTTATCCACCATGAAAACATTTTGCATTACAATGAAGGTATATAATTTTAAAAACTAGTACAATTGTTATAATTTTCACTTTTGGCTATTGCCAAATATTCATAAAACATTTGTTTGTTTTAAAAACTCTTAAGTATATCTAGCATTTTTAAGCATCTCGTTTCTTTTGCTTTGAACTATCCAATTTATGTGACCTGTTAGTTTTGAAAATATTCTCTTGACACTCAGTTCACCATCGAGTTCCAATTTGTGATACACAGAGGGAACTCTAGGAGTCTATTTAGATGATAGATAGAAACATGTTATTTTTTCTTTCACTGAATGTCACTTTAAGAACATAATAGGGGGACTGTAGTTCTCTCCCATATCCCTGAGTTCTCAAGAATTCTGTGTTCAGCTAAATTTATCTAAAATCAGAAAAGTGCAGACAGCTGATTTCCTCAACTTATTCAAATGTACCAAATAAAATTTGTGTATTGCATTTCTTCAGTATAAGCTGCTAGCTTTCTAAGTGTGCTGTTACTGAATGTGTGTGTTTTTAGACCAACCCTAGAGTGACTAACTTCTTTTTAGTTCCCTATTTTCTTATTTTTATTTTCTTAATGTTTTATTGAAATAAAGTCAATAGCTAGAGATAGTATATTACCATATCCAAAAATAATTAAGAAACAGATATATAGGCTACATTCCACTAGAACCAGCTCTATTTTTAAATAACTTTTGCAATAAAATATCTTAAATAATCTTCATGACCCTATAATCAATACAATTAGTTAAGCCTCTCCTCTCCAGTTTGGGCCAGTTTTCAATCACATTGGAATTAAAAGAGCCTTCTTCTATAATCAAGCACTTTATAGTATCAGACTTAAGGCATCCTTGTGAATAAAATGCCTATGGACAACAGCATTGGGAATCACAACTGGTCAATATGCAATCTTTGTAGCACTATGAGAAAGGTTCTTCCTCTGCAGTGAACTGGTGAGGTGAATAATTCAAGTAAGAATTGACATTGCTGGAGGCCAAATTGCTGAAATATTTCTCCATTAGAATTATAAGAACATGACACAACTGGTCAATATGCAATCTTTGTAGCACTATGAGAAAGGTTCTTCCTCTGCAGTGAACTGGTGAGGTGAATAATTCAAGTAAAAATTGACATTGCTGGAGGCCAAATTGCTGAAATATTTCTCCATTAGAATTATAAGAACATGAGAGATTTTTGGAGAAAGAATAAAGGTCATTTGGCCCATCAAGGCTTATCCTTTTTAGTACTCCATTTCCCCAAGGATGGCATCTAATTGTTTCTTGAATGACATTCCTGCTTTTTGCCTCAACAACATTGCCTGCAGGCTCTTCTAAGCATTTATTATTCTCCACATGAAAAGGCACTTTCTGAAATATGTGCTGAATTTATTTTTTAATTTTCCATTTATGTCTTCCTGTCCTATAATCTGTGTTGAAATGGAAATAATAATTTGGGTTGACATTATCTATGGCAGTTAAGACTTTATATGCTTCAAATCAGACAGCTCCAAACCTGTCCTTAATATTATATACCTAGATATACAGTCC
>NW_007729702.1:93693-96531 GCF_000696425.1 Galeopterus variegatus
ATGCTTCAAATCAGACAGCTCCAAACCTGTCCTTAATATTATATACCTAGATATACAGTCCTAACAACCTGACCTGCATAACAAACAGTGGTAGGGGTCCCAGTCATTACAATATTTCCAAAATGTATACTCCTTCAAATATATGTGTGTGTGTGTATATGTGTGTGTGTGTATTTTGCAAAATAGAGACTGCCACTCACCAAAAGTTACTGAAAAATTAAAAAAAAATTTTGCGTGTATTTCTTGTCACTTGCAAATACGTATGAACTTGTGTATTTATTGCACATATGTATGTATGCAAATTTACACAAATGCATACGTGTAGATGCATTTATGTTTGTTTATGTATATGTGTGCATTATACATATACAAGTGTGTATATTATATGTATGTGTGTTTGTGTGTATTTATATCCTAGTTTTCCACTGGAAGGACTGTAATGAGAATAGCTACCAGAAGTTTAGTGCTATCTAATAGATATTTTTAACATATTTTTAATACAAAATCAAATGATTTTATAGCTAATTAAGTAATTACAAAATATAAATTATAATAATCAAAAGCTCCACATGTAGATTAGAATATACATGTAAGTTTAGAAATTTACATGTAAAATATGTTATATTTTCAAGGTGGTTGTAAAAAAAATAGTAATAACCATTTTATAGACTCAAAAAAGTTAAGCCTAAAATCTCACACTCATTTTGTTTTTGGAAATGTTAGGAAGAGGAGATCATGGCTTAATATACTTCTCCTTTTTTAATATCAACCAAGTTTTAGAAAATAAACCTTTCACCATTGTCTTGCAATGATACTGTTTGGCACACTATTTAAGCAGCGTTATAAACACACCTCCATCACAATGGTGGTTATATTTAGAATAAGCATTAATCCAGGTTAAGCCACTTAGTTAATTAAACCAGCCATCTGCTGACATTACAATGGCTGAGGTTGATCCAGTAAGACCAAGGTTCAGAAATTTGTTCTCACTTGTGAAAAACAATTGATATTTTTCCCCTTAGGTACGAAGGAGGAAACATGAAGCTGGTTTCTGTGACAGCAAATTGCCATCTTGAAGGAATACAGGACACAGCTCACCCAATTGTTAGTGAGGCAGAGACCTTTCAAAGTGGGAATTGGAGCCCTGAAGCCCAGTCTAACTTTTGACGTTTCAGTAACATGACTAGTAAAATTTTATATTGTTTGAATCAGTTTAGTTTGGATTTTGGTAACTGCAAAGGAAAGCATTGAAGCCAATAATCTTAATTTTATTTTTAATTTAATTTATACCAGTTTTGCCCTTCCAGTCTTTCCATTTCTTTGTAATTTATATTTTTTGATTTGGGATATTTCTAGTTGCTTTCATACTACTCCATAAAGGACAATCATAAAATCATTAGAAAGAATTAAGATACTCCACTGGTAACAGCCTATAGTTAGGCAAGATACACACACACACACACACACACACACACACGCGTGCATGCACTCACACCCACAGCAAACTACACTCTAAAAAAGAGGTAGATGAGCTAGAGAATAAACAAACGTGGTCTACTGTCTGGTACTGGCAGCATATTGCCCTCAACAACAGCTCCTCAAGAAACATCAAATCCAAACTTGGGTAATATTTTTCAAAATTATACAAGATCATCAGTTTTAATCCAGGTACCCAAAATAAGCTTTAGCTATGGGACTGACCACTCCTTTAGAGTATACTAGAATAGAATGTCCAGTTTAGACTTCTCATTTATGTGTTATGTGTTATTTCTAAAAAAGGATATAAAAGAAGAGAATTCTCTTTTTATCATCAGGGTCCTTGTCATTAGCTTTTATTGTCACAAGAGTAGGGGAAACTTTTCTGTGATAAGAGATTCTTTAATGACAAAAGAGGAAAGTTATGAAAAGAGAAGTCTCTTTTTTTCTTTCCTTTTTATCACCGGAGCAGCAGGATACTTTCCCTTTATCATGAGCAAAGTGAATCTCCTTTCCCATCTCTCCTTTTGAAACAATTTTTGGAATAAGAGGGTCATAAAGTTTCAGAAGAAAGACTATGATTCTGGGAATATTTAGAATTTTCAGGCCTATTTTCTAAGTTGGAAAACTGGTTTGAATCTCCAAGATTGCTTTTTCAACTGTAAAAATCTTTGTGAAGTCCTAATGCCCAATGGTCAAGTCATTGAACAAAAATTTAAAAAGACAGTGATTTATAAATTCACTTATTCACTCCTGTGAATTCCTTGAGTTCAGCAAGACACTCTAAGAGGACTTGTATACTGGCAATAGGTCTTTATGAAACCTTAAAGTAGAGGATATGGCAATGTAAACTAATGCAGGAGTTAAGAGTAAGAAGAGGTGTTCTTGATGTTTAGTCAACAGTCACTTGTCTGGAGTGATGAGTGTAAATTTGACTTTCTGTGAATAAACTGTACTTTACAGATCTTACTATGTCGTATACGTTAAGCATGCTATCCAACTGTAATTAATGTTATGTTTTCCTTGATATGGAGCATCAGCGATTTTATTTGTAATTAAAAAATGTAATCAGTAGTAATATGACTTGTTTGAGTACATTTTCAAGCTTGTATACCCCACCTTTTCCTGACAAATTAGACTATTTTTCTAAATTATTGTAATAAGAGAAAATAACTGTGAATTCAGTAAATTTCCATCATGCCAATTATTCTAATAAATAACTGCATTACCATTTCACTTTCAAAATATTTAAAAATACATTTCTGCTATAATACCAAAGCATAAAGAATAAACATGCCCACTTCTAAAGTTTAAATATTGCTATATTATTCAGCCACTTTTCAATAGTTAATGGCTTCATAT
>NW_007729702.1:96702-110819 GCF_000696425.1 Galeopterus variegatus
TTCTAAAGTTTAAATATTGCTATATTATTCAGCCACTTTTCAATAGTTAATGGCTTCATATAGTTAATAAAGTGCTACCAGATATGCACTTTATTTACTAATATGTTTACAAAAGCCAAAAATTTTATGACTACAAAATTTTATAAAAGCGTGCCTTTAATAATTCAATCTAAGCTGTCAGATTATATTATTTGAAGCAAATGAAGATATATTTGCTCTTTAGGTGCTAATTAGATCAGCACAATTATAAATTCTTAATTTAGAATAAAGTAAAAAGATGATTGCTTTAGCATGAGGTTCAGGCCCACCGTATAGCACAGTTATTCTAATAAATGACACCGGATTTCTAAAGCAAATAATTAACTGTGAGTAAATTGCATGTTGGCTTGACACTGCCTCCCACAGAAGCTGGCATATCTCTCACCAATCTCTTTCTTCTCCCTGGTCTATCCCTTTTCAACAAACACATTTAACAGCTGTGGATGCAAACAAGGCACATTTGGCAAAAGAAGGAACCAGATGCCAAAGTCTGAATGTATGTTCTATTCAAAGCATCGGGGCCTGTTGCTAACTCCTTAGTGTCACCTCTGCTGGCTCCCTTTTTAGATTGTCTACTGGCAGGCAACAGAGGAGCATCTGGAGGTATTGTCGTGGTCATGCAGCTGTGTGGTCTGTTCTTGGCTAACTTGTTAGATTACAACTATTCTGAGATGCTTTCCTATCTAAGACTGGGATGGTAAAAATTAATATTATGACACCACTTTATATATACTTATTCATATACATACATGCATATATATGTATATAGATATACTGTTTGAAATATTACTACTGTTCATTGACAATAAAATCCACGAATTTAAGAATTTCAAAATTTTAACTAAAAGCAAAATGCTGATATATGAAATATGTAAAACATACAACCTTACAAAAGATCTTTGAACAAATTAATACTAGAATTTTCATGATAAACAAATTAGTTTTTTGGCCAGAAAATTAGCAGCTCATCTTAGCTTAGATCCTCTTGAAGCCTAAGGCAGGCTTGTGTGTATGTAGTTTATTTGGGTGTTGGTTCCAGAGAGAAGGGAAGAACAGGGGATGGGGGAGGGTGGTAAAATAGGAAAGATGGAAAATTCAACAATAGAGTTGGCAACGCTTGATTGATGCTGGATCCCAAAATAATTTCTGGAGAACCTTCTAAAACATTTCTTTCAGAGGTTCATATCTGAGAAAGAAAAGGGGAGACATTAATTTCCATTCCCCAGTGGCCAAGAATTATATCCTCCTCTCCCCTACCCCAGAACTTATGGGTTGTGCATGTGAGGGTGTTGATCTGGTTCCTTTGGTCTTTCTGTTCTATGGAATAAGAGAAGGAAACACTATTTCATATGGCCTAGGCCTGTGTCAAGGCACGGTCAAATCACACCTGAAAGAAAAGCAGCTGGATTCAAGAGTAAAAGGTGGGGCTTATAAGATTTGAAGTGGTAAATAAGCAGTAACTAACAAAGCTACTATTTTTTTTTTAAATGCTATTTGATAGTCATTTGGAAAAACATAATAACCAGAAATCACACAAAATATGTAGATGTTGATAAAAATGTTTCTTGAAAGATGCTATTAATATGAAAACATATTTAGATTGCCTTAATTTATTGGACTATGTAACAAGAATTCTTCTTAGCTCTTTACATATATCATCATGTTAATTCTCAGAAAAACTCTAAAAATAGATATTCTTATCACTATTATTCCATTTTGTAGTTGAGGAAACTAAGGTATAGGAAAGTTAAGAAATTTGCTCAAAATTAGTTGGGTGGAGAGGCCCAGACGAGAATTTGATCCTTTCCTGGATGATGCATGAAGTGCAGTTCCTGTTAATGGAGGACCTTGTCGTACAGTGACCCTGAAGTACTTTTCAACACATATGAAATGCCCTGTTGATTTCAGTGGGTAGATATTCTGCCAAAGTTGCTCCACTCACAAACAACTCACTAATGCTGATCATAGATGGTACTCATGCCTCAACTTCATCTCCTTCATTACTCCAGCTCAGTGACCTTCATGCAGTCCACTTAAATGGTTATTTTCTTATGGTTTTGAGGGACATACTTGGAAAGTAAACCATAGCAAAACCAACCAAGCAAAATGAATATAACAGTCGGATGTTTTGCATTACCAATTTGACAAAATAGTTCTTTTCAAAAGTATGGTGGATGCTGTTGACTCACTGAAAAAGAAAGAGTGAAAAAATAAAGTAAGTGATTAATATTATAACCCACCATCAATTTAAATGTAGAAGAATAATTGATTTTTAAAAACTACATCTCTAGAGTTTTGTTAAATTGAAGTTTGAAAGCCAGACAAAAACAAGAGTGAATTAAGTGTTCATTGGTGTAGTATAGATCATTTGATTTATCTAGTGGGGTAACATGTACTGTAAATTGAATTAGGGAGGACTACAAACATGACTACAAACATTTCAATAGAGTGTTAGCCAGTAAAAGTGTAACAAAGTGGCGGCTATTCTATTTCCCATGCGAGTTGGAAAAGTGTTTTTCGATGTTCTAACACAAGTGTTTTTTGTTGTTGTTGTTCAGTCAGAACTTAAAACACATTAGGGATTCCAGCCCTTTATGAGAAGTGTTATTGGGAGGTTGGAAGATGTAATTTTGACATTTGAAATAACTAATAAAAATGTTTTGTAAAAAACTTACTTTCAAGTTAATGAATACACGAATAAGGGCAGCAATATGTCATCATTTCTACTTTATAACCATGAAAGAATTATTTTGAATAAGAAGCTACATTTTATCAATTGAGAAAGTTAATAATATATGAAAATTAAAGATGTTTCTACATTTTAAAAATATGTTCATCAGTTCAAACTAATAATCATTTAATGTGGTTAAAATTTAATTTTATTGTACATGTAGGTATTATACTTGAGAAGCATGCCATCAGAGAAAGTTTACACTTTCTTGTTTTAAGATTTGAGTTATAACTGTGAAATGCCCTTGTCATTTTAAAATGCAGTTATTGGAACACAAATACAAAATAGAGCAATTTGCTAATTGAACAGGTTTTACTTATTTTATTTTATTTTTTTTAATGATAAAGTTGTAGGTGGTTGCAAGCAATATTTTGGCAGTTTTAAAATCAAAAACTTAGTTATTGGAACACAAATACAAAATAGAGCATTTTGCTAATTGAACAGGTTTTATTTATTTTATTTTAATGATAAAGTTGTAGGTGGTTGCAAGCAATATTTTGGCAGTTTTAAAATCAAAAACTTTCACATTTTGAATACTAAATGGTCAAGAACTGAGCACGAAGGGATTACAAAAAAAAAAAAGCAGCAGATGGGGAGGATGTGAAGCCAACCATATTTAAGGAGCTGAAACCAATTAGAAAGGTATCACCGAAGCTATTCCACAGCAGACCTAAGAGAGAGAGCAAGTATAATAATAAAATGCCATGGGTGATAGCTCCTAAAGCCTGTGGAATGTGAAGGAGCAGTAAGAGTATAATGTTAGCACCTTAATAAGCAATTTATGAGTAATTCAATGCAAGACTGTTTCTTTTTTTGGAATCTAGATTGAGCGCTGGATAACATGGAAAACAGTTGGGCAATGCCTTAATCTGTGCAGTAGCCACATGTTCAGATACCTTCTGTGAGGCTGATAATTGGCAACAGGTTAAAAATGGAAGATCATTACACGTTAAGGATTTAGAAAATGTAATGGTATGTTCCTCAAGGGAAAGGGAAAAATGAACCCATGGAAACAAAGGACTGATGAACAAGTGTCAAAGCATTTCTGAACTCTCATTATCAGTTCACCTTGGTAGACTTAAGATTTGCATCCAAAATTAAAGAATTAAATGTATAGTTGTGAACTTTACAAGATATTTGGAAGGAAAGGAAATATTTGCCACGTAATAAAACTTTAAAAACATATTCCAAAAATTTCTCAATAGTTATCATGATAGAAATGAGTTTATATATTGTTTGAGTCTTAAAATATGCATATGCTATCGCTTTCAATTTGTGTTCTAATGTATTTTTGAGAATGATACGGTAGTGTATATACTGATTTCAGTTATAGAATATGGATGATCTTATTATTTAAGATATTCAATCTTTGGAAATAAAGTAAGGATTAAAATATTCCTCTTTGTTAATTATTTGATATAACTTCAGCATATTAAACATAACAACATTCACTTTAAGTTCTTCAGGGAAAAATTACTCTAAAGCCATACATTATTCAAATTCGCTGCACATTAGAGGCTTTGAAGTACATTTTTTCAAGCAATTTAAAATAATGTTACGCATTCATATTCATCAACATAGATTGAACATTCATATACAAAAATAAAACAATGTAAATGACATTAAAACATCATGATTGAAATAAACTCTGGGGAAAGTCAATTAGCAAAACATGTTCTATCTTCTTTAACATAATACGTACTAAACCTACAATATATTAACTAAATATTCTTTTGCAGTGGAAAACTTGTCTGCATATAAAGATAAAAGACATTAGGTTTACCTGGACATTCATTTCATGGTGAGGACCAGAGGAAAATAAGCACAAATAAATGCCTATTTTAAACCTGGAAGCTGTTCCACACTTTTAGATGCTAATCAGGAACTGCATAATATTTATAAAGATCCTAGATTATGATGAGAAAAAAATGACCACTGTCCTCTTTAAATGAACATTGTTAAGTGTAAACATCTGTGTTTCTGAAACCTGTATTGAATTTTGTCTATGAACTACAATGTTTTTCTTGTTTCACACCTAAATTGTTTAAAATATAGAAATGTAATTACACATTGGAAAATATATATGACCTGAAAAATCATGAATTATATAAACTTATTTATCCAATAGCTAGTATTCATGCTTTCAGTTGGAGAGAAAAAAAATGGATGCAAATAACAATAGGGTTTTATATAGTCTTTTCATTTACCTATATTTTCTTCCTCTCTGGGCTCAATTTTCTTAATGATTATGCATTTTCTGTGAGAATTTAGATAGCTTCTCCCAGTCTCATTTTTCCCATTTGATTATCTAGATTTTTCAAAAGTTTATAAAACATAGATTAAGTGATCTGCTAGCTATACTGTAGACAAGGATACCAATCTTAAAAGAGGAACTTTTTAAATAATGACACTTTACCAAAATTTTTCACTATGTCAGAAAATTGTTTCACCGTTAACCTCTCATGATGTTTAGTTGTCAGTATAGCGTGTGCTATTAGCAGACTGCATTTTTACCTTCTTCAGAATGATTCTAAGTAAAAATGCAAACTTCTAACTATGTTATTATGTCTTGCAGTAGAGTCCTATCTGAGCACATATATATTGACACACATATTTAATATAAATAATTTCCTTTTGATTTACCCTTATTACATTGAGGATATTGCATTAATTTTCAAGTGTGTTTTCAAATTATTTACATTTTATGAATTCCATTTTACAATATTAAAGTGGTGTTATGTAATATTTGTTGTAAAATGGGACTTTGATACTAATATGTGTTCTGATAAACATTGCCCTGAATTGGTTCTTGTTTCAGTAAGTCCTGACTGCTATAACAAAAATACTTTAATCTGGGTGGCTTATAAACAACAGAAATTTATTTCTCACAGTTTTAGAGACTGAGAAGTCTAAGATCAAGTCACCAACAGACTCAGTGTCTGGTGAGGGCCCTTCCTCTCACTGTGTCCTCACATAGTAGAAGAGGAGAGGGGTCTCTCTGGTTTCTTTTTTATAGGAACACTTATAATCCCATTCACGAGGACTCTGCCCTTATAACCTAACCACCTCTCAAAGGTCTCCTCTCCTAATACTATCACATTGGTGATTAGGTTTCAACATATGAGTTGAGGGGGTGGGGGGACACAAACATTCAGTCAATTGCAGTCCATTTCCATCTCTCCTCAACTTCTAAATTGTTCCACTGTGTATTTTAAGTAAATTCCCCATATGCCACCCCATTACCTTCTCCTCCTAACTCAAATCTAGTTGTCTCTAAATATACTATTTCTTCTGCAGTTTACTTAAAATAGAAATTATTGATTTTTTCCTCTCATATTCTTTTTTATTCCAAGTACCAAATGGCATAGAAGAAATTAGAAGTAAAACCCCTTGGTGCTTGCCAATCATCTCACTACCTTCCTTCCTTGTTTTTGGCACCTGGCTGGTATGCGGACCCAAACCCTTGACCTTACGATAGAATAATTTAAGATTGTATCTGTTTTATCTTTGTAGATTTAAACACTGAAAAAATTTTATTTTATTTAAAAGTAGATGAGAAATTGGGAAAATTTTAATAGAATGCACAGTTTTTAAAAATTCATTAAGAGTTATATGCCAAAAGCCACATCATGACCACTTTCAAAAATACTTTTAATCAATTTTGGCTAACAATATTATGCCTTACTTAATTTTGTTGAAATTAAAGAATTGGAAATTAAATAAATCACAAAATACTTAAAAATCCAATCATTTAAGTTGCTCATTTTCACAGTTTCTGGGAAGTATCCAAAAAATAAAAATAAAAAAGGCTTTATTTAGATTTATCAAGTTACAATTAATTTGATCTGTTACCATTTTATTTATAGGCACTTTTAAAAATTGATTATATATATTTGCGGGGTACAGATTTCAATATTGATACATGTGCACAATATGCAGTGATCAAATCTTGACATTTAGTATACTCATGTTTACAAAACGTAATCAATCTTTTTGAACCTTAACTAGTTTCTCAGTAACCCCCCTCCCCTTCCCTCTTTCCCACCTCTAATAACCACAGTTCTCTTCTCCTTTTTTTTTGAAAGTTCAGTATATTACTTGTGATTGTTTCTTTACTTTCTTTCTTTCTTTTAGCTCCCACTTATAAGTGAGGACATACAGTATTTCTCTTTTGGTGCCTGGCTTATTTCACTTAACATAATTTTCTCTAAGTTTGTCCATGTTGCTGTGAATGGCAGAATTTTATTCCTTTTTATGACAGAGTAATAGTCCATTCAGTGTGTGTATGTGTGTATGTATGTATATATACACACACACCACATTTACCTTATTGAGTCATGTGTCAATGCACATTTAGGTTGATTCCAACTCTTGGCTACTGTAAAAAGAGCTGCAATATACATGCGACTGTAGGTATTTCTTCCACATGATGATTTCCATTCCTTTGGGTATATACCCAACAGTGGGATTGCTGAATTATATGGCAGTCATAGCTATAGTTGTTTGAGGAACCCCTGTATGTTTTCCGTAATGGCTGTACTAATTAACAGTCCCACCAACAGACTGGGAGGGCATCCCATTGTCCACATCCTTGCCAGTATTTGTTATTCTCTGTCTTTTGGATAATAGCCTATCTAACTTGGGCGAGATGATATCTCAATGTGGATTTGATTTGCATTTCCCTGATGCTGAGTGATGTTGAGCATTTGTTCATGTATCTGTTGGCCATTTGTATGTCTTCCTTTGAGAAATGTCTATTCAGCTCTTTTGTCCAATTTTTAATTGGGTTACTTGTTTTCTTACTGTTGAGTTGTTTGGGTTCTTTGTATATTCTGGATAGTAAGCCCTTGTTGGATGTACAGATTGCAAATATTTTCTCCCAGTATGGAGGTTTTCTTTTCACTCTGTTAATTGTTTCTTTTGCTGTGCAGAAGATTTTTTAGTTTGATATAATCCCATTTCTTTCCTTTCTTTTTGTTGTTGTTGCCTGTGCTTTTGGGGCCTCAGTCACAAAGTCTTTGCCCAGTCTTACATCCTGAAGTGTTTCCCTTATGTTTTCTTTTAAGAGTTTTATGGTTTCGGCTCTTATATTTATGTCTTTAATCCATTTAGAGTTAATTTTGGTATACGGTGAGAAGTATAGTTCTACTTTCATTCTTTTACATATGGATTTCCAGTTTTCCCAGCACCATTGATTGAAGAGGCAGTCTTTTCCCCAATCTATGTTCCTGTTACATTTGTCAAAGATCAGTTGGCTGTAAATATGTGAGTTGATTTCTGGGTTCTCCATCCTCTTCCATTGGTCTGTGTGTCTATTGTTATGCCAGTACCATGCTGTTTTGGTTACTATAGCTTTGCAGTATAGTTTGAAGTCAGGTTGTATTATGCTTCTGGCTTTATTTATTTCTTTTTGCTCTGGATTGTTTTGGCTATTTGGGGTCTTTTGTTTTTCCATATGAATGTTAGGATTGTTTTATCTATTTTTGTGAAGAATGTCATTAGTATTTTGATGGGGATTGCATTGAACCCATAGATCACTTTGGGTAGTATGGATATCTTCACAATGTTAATTCTTTCAATCCAAGAGCATAGAATGTTTTTCCATCTTTTTGTGTCTTCTTTAATTTCTTTCAGTAGTGATTTGTAGTTCTTATTGTAGAGATCTTTCATCTCCTTGGTTAAATTGATTCCTAGGTATTTCATTTTGTTGGCGACTATTGTAAATGGGCTTACTTTCTTGATTTCTTTTTCTGGTAGTTCTTTATTGAGGTATAAAAACACTACTGATTTTTGTGTTTTCATTTTATATTCTGTGACTTTACTGAAATCATTTACCAGGTCTAAGAGTTTTTTGGTAGAGTCTTTAGGTTTTTCCACATGTAGGCTCATGTCATCTGCAAATGGGGTCAGTTTGACTGTGTCTTCTCCTATCTGGATGCCATTTATTTCTTCCTGTTGTATAGGTACATTTTTAAGGTTGACCTACTTTAAAAAGTTTATGAAAATTGAAATATTGCCAATATAAAAAACACCCTGAGTATATTTTTCACTTTTTTGTTTATTTTATTTATTGAAAGGTAATTGATTATACATATTTGTGGTGTAGAATTGGACATCAATATCTGTGTAGAATATGTGATAATCAAATCAGGATAAGTAGCATGTTTATCCTTACACAATGTAATTATTCTTTGTGTCCATTAACCAATTTCTTGCTAACTTCCCTTCCCTTCCCTCTTTTCCACCTCTAGTAACCAGAGCTATGCTCTCTCCTCTGAAAGTTTGATGCATTATTGTGATTGTTCTTTCTTTCTTTCTTCCTTCCTTCCTTCCTTCATTTCTTTCTTAGCTCCCACTTATGAGTGAGGATTTGTGGAATTTCAATTTCTGTACCAGGCTCATTTCACTTAATTTTCTTTTTTTTTTTTTTTGTTCCTTTTTGTCTTTTTTACTGACCGGTAATGGGATCGCAACCCTCGGTGTCGCGCCCGTACCAGGGACCGGCAACAGGATCGCAACCCTCAGTGTTGCGCCCGCACCGCGCTCAGCCAGTGAGCGGGAATCGGTCTCCACATGGGATCCGAACCCTCAGCGGGAGCTAGTTTGATATAATCTCATTTGTTTATTTTTTCTTTTGTTACCTGTGCTTTTGAGGTTTTATTTAGAGTCCTTATCCAGTCTTACATCCTGAAGTGTTCCCCCATGGAAGGGGAAAACTTCTAGGAGTTTTATAGTTTCAGGTCTTACATTTAAGTCTTTAATTCATTCTGAGTTGATTTGGATATATGGTGAGAGGTATGGGTCTAGTTTCATTCTTCCACATGTGGATACCCAGTTTTCCCAGAACCACTTACTGAAGAGGCTGTCCTTCCTCTGGTGTTCATTCTTGGTGCCTTTGTCAAAGCTCAGTTAGCTATAAGTAAGTGGGTTGATTTCTGGGCTCTCTGTTCTATTCCACTGGTCCATGTGTCTGTTTTTATGGTGTTACCATGCTGTGTTGGTCACCTTAGCTTTGTAGTATAATTTGAAGTAAGGTATTGTAATGTCTCTGGCTTTATATTTTTTGCTCAGGATTACTTTGGCTTTTTAGGTTTACTTTTGATTACTTTTGCTGTTCCATATGAAAGTTAGGATTTTTTTTCTATTTCTGTGAAAAATATCTTTAATATTATTGTTCATAAAAATATTTTAAACTTGTTTGTTTTCCATCTATTTTAGACTAAATGCAGAAAGTCAGATCTAGCACTTTCAAGTTGTGAAGTGTTTACCATGTAATCCTATTTTAAGAGACAATCAGCCAAACCAGTCTTATCTTCGCTATTTATTTCCCCTTGAAATATACTGTCTGAGTATGGTTAGGAAAGGTGAGCAGTCAAACATATGAAACTGCACTTACACATCCAGATTGCTAAATCTTAAGATTCCTTCTTTAACATTATATTGGATAACTGTTTGATTTTTTATCCTGTATCATCAGGAGCAATAGACAGGTGAGAATCTTAACTTTCAATTTAAGAGAAACTTTCTTATATTTTCTATAGAAGGATTACTCTCTTGGGTATCAATAAGACCTCTCAAACCAGCAGAGCTGAGATTTGGGGTCAGACTTCTTATACCAGCAGAATCCATGTTTTGGGGTCAGAGAATAAGCATTTTACAAGTAGTTTTTTGGAGTGTAATAGTGATAAATATCAGATGAACTGCTGTAGATTGACTGAATTTTTTCCCCCAAATTTCATATATGAGAAAGGTGAGTCCCTGAAAAAGGTGATTAGGTTGTAGGACCATGCTGTAGTGAGCAGATTATAAATGGTGGTCATGGGTGTGGTTTGGAGGGCTTTAAAAAGAGAGGGAATGAGAAGGTTGCTTTCTGCTCTCTCTGCTTCTCCATTTCACAATGTGATACCTGAATCACTGAAGTCACCACCAAGACCCTCAAGAGATGTGTTCCCTGGACTTTGGACTTCCCAGTCTCTGAAACTGTAAGTCATAAATTTCACTTTCTTTATACAATGCCCAGTCCCATGTATTTTGTTATAAGCAACAGAAATGGACTAACACAGAAAAGTGGTACCAGCGAAGTGAGGTTTTGCTTATAAAAAACACTCGAAAATGTGGAAGCAGCTTTGGAACTGGGTGCTGAAAAAAAGCCAGAAGAATTTGGAGGATCAGGCTAGAAAAAGCCTAGATGCTGGTGAAAGTTTAGAAGACAAGAAAACCAGGGAAAGTTTAGAATGTTTTAAAGACTGGTAAGTGGAGGTGAGTAGAATGTTGATAGAAGTATGGACTGTAAAGACCGTTCTAAGGAGGTCTCAGATAGAAATAAGAATTAATTTATTGTGAACTGGGGAAAAGATCACCTTTGCAATGAATTGGCAATGAACTAGGCTGCATCCTGTCTATGCCCTAGGAGTTTGTGGAAGTTGGAACTTAGGAGATGTGAATCAGAATATTTGGTGGAAGAAATTTCTAAGCAGCAAAGCATCAAGAAAGCTTCACAGCTACTTATAACAGTCTATGCTGAGTTATGGTGGCAAAGGCATGACATAAAGCCAGAAGATTTGGAAATTTACAGCCTGGCCATGTGGTAGAGAAGCAGAGAGCATTTTCAGAAAAAAATATTAAATGGTGCTAAAAAGATTAGTACAAAAGAAAGGATTATCAAGAGAAGAGAGAATAGGCCCTGAAGGCATTGCAGAAGCTTCTGCATTTCTGGCCCGAAGGCCTACAGAGAGAGACACAATGGTCTTGGGGCACAAACCTGAGGCATCCTCCACAGGCTCGCTGCTCAGGGACATTCAGGAAGCCTCTTCTAGCACCAGAACCCCAGCTGCTTTGGCTGCTCAGGCCATGGCTAAATTGGCCCCAGGTGTGGCTAGACCTGCAGCTTTGGAAAAAACAAGCTGGAAGTCTTGGTGGCATCCACATTGTGTTAGGTCTGCAGGCTCACAGAATGCCAGAGTTCTGAAGGCTTGTGAACCTCCACCCCAATTTCAAAGGATGTATGGAAAAGTCTGGGGGCCCAGGAAGAGATCTCTCACAGGGTTGAGTCACCACATAGAGCCTTCACTAGAGCAATGTCGAGCTGAAATGTGGGGTCAGAGTTGCAGCAGAGAAACCCAATCAGTGCCACACCTCGTAGATCCTTGGGAGTGGCACAGACATGGAGACCCCAGATTTGTGGAGCTACCAGAGTGGAATACCAGCCTAGGAAAGCTGAAGTGTGGCCTGAGACCAGGAAAGCCATAGGAGCGGAGCTCCCTGAGGATTTGGGGACACAACCCCCATACCAGCATGCAGAGGACATTGAACATGGACTCAAGGTACATGATTCAACAGCTTTGAGATTTTAATACTTACCCTGATGGGTTTTGGACTTCTTTGGGACCTTTTACATCATTCTTTTGGCCTGCTTTACCCTTTTGAATTTGGAATATGTACCCTATGCTTGTCCCACCATTATAACTTGTACTGATTTCACAGATGGTGAATTCACAGATGAGACTTTGAATTTTGGGCTTTTGAGTTGAAACAAGTTAAAACTCTGGGATTTGGAACTTTGGACTTTTGAGTTGAAACAAGTTAAGACTTTAGGGATGGAATGAATGTATTTATCTGTGAAAAGGACATAAACTTTGAAGGTCAGGGGCAAAATCCTGTAGATTGTTTCCCTCAAATTTCATATATTAGTAGCTTAATTCTCATTGTAATTATTGAGGGTGGGAAATCCCATTATGGTAATTGATAGGTGGGGCCTTGAAGAGGTGATTGGATTGTAGGACCATGCTGTAGTGGACAGATTAAAAATGGTGGTCATGAGCATGGTTCTTAGGACTTTAAAAAGAGAGGGAATGAGGAGGTTGTTCTCCACTCTCTTGGCTCTGCTATTTCACAATATGATACCCTGAGTCACTGAAGTCACCACCAAGAACCTCAACAGATGTGTTCCCTGGACTGTGGACTTCCCAGCCTCCAGAAGTGTAAGCAATAAATTTCATTTTCTTTATACAATGCACAGTTCCATGTATTTTGTTACAAGCAACAGAAATGCACTAATACACCCACTTCTACTTCTTGGTTTCTGGACTTATGTATTAGGGCTATAGGAAAAACTACATCATATTATCATCCAGTGTCTCAGAGCATAGAGGACTGACAACCTAACTCTTAAGTTTATGCTCACAGTAAGTACAATGAGTGTTGAATAGTCTATTGAAGAACTCTAGAAGGAAAGTTGCTGCTTTGGAAAGTGTCCAATGACTTCTCTATGCCCCTAGATGAATCCTGGAGTATCAGGTTATGATATAATTTCTAATGCACAACATTGGTTACTGCTGCTGGTGGGAAAGGCATTCAGCAGTGGTAGCCATGTCAGATTTAGCAAAGGGCAGCCATGCTCTTGAGCTACAGCTCAACATACGCTCCTGCTGCCATAGAGCATAGAGGACTGACAACCTAACTCTTAAGTTTATGCTCACAGTAAGTACAATGAGTGTTGAATAGTCTATTGAAGAACTCTAAAAGGAAAGTTGCTGCTTTGGAAAATGTCCAATGAAATCTCTATACCCCTAGATGAATCCTGGAGTATCAGGTTATGATATAATTTCTAATGCACAACATTGGTTACTGCTGCTGGTGGGAAAGGCATTCAGCAGTGGTGGTAGCCATGTCAGATTTAGCAAAGGGCAGCCATGCTCTTGAGCTACAGCTCAACATACGCTCCTGCTGCCATAGTTTCTTTGGCTGTGAGTATTATGGAATGAATTATGTCCCCCAATAATCCATATGTTGAAGTGTAATTTTATTTGGAGATAAGGTTTATAACAAGGTAATTAAAATAAAATGAGGTTATATAGGTGGGCCCTAGTCTAATATGACTGATGTCCTTATGAGAATAGATTAGGACATTATCAAGCACCGAGAATAGAGCATGTGAATACAGAGGGAGAAGCAAGCCATCTTCAAGCCAAGGAGAGAGGCCTCAGAAGAAGCCAATCCTGTCAGCCCTGATCCTGGACTTCTAAACCTCCAGAAAACAAGTTTTCGTTGTTTAATACCTTTAATACCCCCATCTGTGATACTGTATTACAGTAGCCCTAGCAAACTAATATCCTGAGAGAACAGGCAATAGATATCCATCTGTCAAGTGATGCTGTGCATTTGATTATTGAGAGGCTTCTCCTCACAGGGGTCCTTTAGTATGCCCCTGTACTTTTATACCATGGACCTGTTTTTAGAGGTCTGTCATTGTACCAAACCCTCTGAACAAGTGGTTTTATGTTTTTGTTTTCCCTTCTCATGAAGCACAGTAATAAGCCAAGATTTATTTGACAATAAA
Organism: Galeopterus variegatus; assembly: GCF_000696425.1. Taxonomy (NCBI): domain Eukaryota; kingdom Metazoa; phylum Chordata; class Mammalia; order Dermoptera; family Cynocephalidae; genus Galeopterus; species Galeopterus variegatus. The sequence goes on from NW_007729702.1 coordinate 110,811, forward strand.
AGGAAAAGC
>NW_007729702.1:110908-120605 GCF_000696425.1 Galeopterus variegatus
AACTTTGAAGGTCAGGGGCAAAATCCTGTAGATTGTTTCCCTCAAATTTCATATATTAGTAGCTTAATTCTCATTGTAATTATTGAGGGTGGGAAATCCCATTATGGTAATTGATAGGTGGGGCCTTGAAGAGGTGATTGGATTGTAGGACCATGCTGTAGTGGACAGATTAAAAATGGTGGTCATGAGCATGGTTCTTAGGACTTTAAAAAGAGAGGGAATGAGGAGGTTGTTCTCCACTCTCTTGGCTCTGCTATTTCACAATATGATACCCTGAGTCACTGAAGTCACCACCAAGAACCTCAACAGATGTGTTCCCTGGACTGTGGACTTCCCAGCCTCCAGAAGTGTAAGCAATAAATTTCATTTTCTTTATACAATGCACAGTTCCATGTATTTTGTTACAAGCAACAGAAATGCACTAATACACCCACTTCTACTTCTTGGTTTCTGGACTTATGTATTAGGGCTATAGGAAAAACTACATCATATTATCATCCAGTGTCTCAGAGCATAGAGGACTGACAACCTAACTCTTAAGTTTATGCTCACAGTAAGTACAATGAGTGTTGAATAGTCTATTGAAGAACTCTAGAAGGAAAGTTGCTGCTTTGGAAAGTGTCCAATGACTTCTCTATGCCCCTAGATGAATCCTGGAGTATCAGGTTATGATATAATTTCTAATGCACAACATTGGTTACTGCTGCTGGTGGGAAAGGCATTCAGCAGTGGTAGCCATGTCAGATTTAGCAAAGGGCAGCCATGCTCTTGAGCTACAGCTCAACATACGCTCCTGCTGCCATAGCTTCTTTGGCTGTGAGTATTATGGAATGAATTATGTCTCCCAATAATCCATATGTTGAAGTGTAATTTTATTTGGAGATAAGGTTTATAACAAGGTAATTAAAATAAAATGAGGTTATATAGGTGGGCCCTAGTCTAATATGACTGATGTCCTTATGAGAATAGATTAGGACATTATCAAGCACCGAGAATAGAGCATGTGAATACAGAGGGAGAAGCAAGCCATCTTCAAGCCAAGGAGAGAGGCCTCAGAAGAAGCCAACCCTGTCAGCCCTGATCCTGGACTTCTAAACCTCCAGAAAACAAGTTTTGGTTGTTTAATACCTTTAATATCCCCATCTGTGATACTGTATTACAGTAGCCCTAGCAAACTAATATCCTGAGAGAACAGGCAATAGATATCCGTCTGTCAAGTGATGCTGTGCATTTGATTATTGAGAGGCTTCTCCTCACAGGGGTCCTTTAGTATGCCCCTGTACTTTTACACCATGGACCTGTTTTTACAGGTCTGTCATTGTACCAAACCCTCTGAACAAGTGGTTTTATGTTTTTCTTTTCCCTTCTCATGAAGCACAGTAATAAGCCAAGATTTATTTGACAATAAAAGGAAAAGCCTTGCTCTATATTTTTAGGGAATGTTTCTATAATTTTCACATTCAGGTTTTCCACAGTCACTGTTAATTTTGGTTATAGAGGTTTAGTGCACTTCTAATTGATTGCTAAGAAATGGATGATCAGTAAGCCACTGGATCAGACCATTCTGAATACCATTCTGTCTTGCTACCTATTAGAGTAAACCTGCCCTCCCTTCTAGCTCTTCTAATTAAATTCTTCTATGCCATTACCACTATGAAAGCCTATTCCAATGGCAGCATTTCCCATTTTCATCACTAATGTGTGAAAGAGATCCACTACAATGACTTTGTAGAAATGCCTGCACCATTCTCATCAATCTTCTTCTCCAAACTTTAATGAAGTGTTTTCTCTAGCTTTTATTTGAGTTCATGTGTGATAATACATATTATATGTGATAAAATCATGACAATGTTTCTATCAACTTAGTCTTTAAAATGCTTCTTCTACATTACACTAAGACGTGGTCAGTTTCATGGACAGGCATTAATGTCCTCACACAGGGCCATGTGCTCCGAATGGTCTCATACTTGGCTTAATGTTCTGCTGACCAGTGGGACAACACAGCAGGCACACAAGCAAAGAAGATATGGCAACATGGATATTCTCCAGTCCTTGCTTCTCTGTATGCATATAGCATTTGTGATGTCTCTTAAGCATGGAATTCCAGAGGATGTGCAAATCTTGGGGGTTCAACAAGACTCAAGGCAACTACAAAGTAAGTTTGTTATATATATAAGTTTGAAATATGTATATATATATATGATTAAGGAAGCAGAGGTACTGGCACCCCTTAGGGGCCATGCTTTATTTTTAAACAAAAACTTAATTCAAATGCGAAAAAAAGGAGTGGTGTTTTAAGAGACACCAGTGGCCAAACGCTATCCCTTTTTTTCTTACTTGTATTATTTCCCTGTGTCATCAGTATTCTGAAGGTGGATAGTGTTGGTGGAATGTTCAAGTATGAAGAAGTGAAATAAAAGCAGTTGACTTAGTCTCCCCTGTTCTGGTAAGATAAAAGGTATATGTATGATGAACTATGAAATACAAATTTTGATGATTCTGCATGAGTTTAATGCTTTTTTATTTGCATTTAAAACTGGCATTTCACAATATAAAAATGAACTATAGAATTCATGCTAATAATTTAAAATTTAAAATTCCAAATTTAAAAAATTACAGTCAAAAGAAAGGCTGCAAGAAAAAAGGAAGAGTTTTGTATTTTAGTACCTTTCACAGCACAGTTTTCTTACTTTTTGAACATAGAAGCTTCACATTTTCATTTCGCACTGGGCCTCAAAAGTTATGCAGCAGGCTCTGCACAAAGGCATTTCTGGGTTCTCAACCTCAATAGGACACTTATTGAGTGCAAGTTTCAGTCAACCAACAAGCAAATGATTAGAAACACACTCAGCTAGTTGCAAAAAGCGTATAAACAAAATTAATGTTCAGCCTAGTTGGTATGTTCTCCTTTTCCGGTCTAGTAGAGGTAGTATTTATTCCCACATATATTTCCACACTCACATATATATATGATTAAGGAAGCAGAGGTACTGGCACCCCTTAGGGGCCATGCTTTATTTTTAAACAAAAACTTAATTCAAATGCGAAAAAAAGGAGTGGTGCTTTAAGAGACACCAGTGGCCAAACACTATCCCTTTTTTTCTTACTTGTATTATTTCCCTGTGTCATCAGTATTCTGAAGGTGGATANACCCTGACCATCATGAGGATGTAGGGCTACCTATGTAGTTATAAGGAGAAAGGGAACAATATGTTTACATTCCGAGATCCACTAGAACTTCTCCTGGTGAGTTGTAATTGGATATAGTGGTATGGCAACCATTGCCTACTAAGAGTATGGTAATCAGTGTATGGTTAGAGCATGGAGGTGTGCCACCCACTTCTTCTTTAAGGAAGTATGTTCTGTCTGGCTTCGAAAATTGTAGTCAGCAGCCAGCCTCCAGCTGTCAGCTACTTTAGTGTTGGCCTCAGATGCATAAAATCACTTCTCCCAAGGTCACACTCTTCCTAGGAAGCCTTCATCTGATGGCTGAGTGAAGCATAGGTATAGAAGCCTGGTAACTTTGTCCTGGCTAGGGACAACTTTGACAGAAAGCATTAGCTCCAGAACTCAATGCTAGGTTGACCAAGGCATTATCAGGCTCACACTACTAAGAAATAAATGGGTTACTCACTGTACCTGAACATAAACATTTAGGTTTATTTTGGGGTACATTTATTAAATTTAGATCCATTTTTTAAACAAATTAATCCAATTTAAATGGGTATAGGAACTAGATTTCAAAATTGGTCCCCAAAGTAATTTGTAACACTACAGAAAAGTCAAAGTATATAAAACACTTGGCACATTAACAGAAGTCTTGGTAGCAGTGTTCTTGTGGACTATTCTCAATTTAGGTAAGGTATTTCCAATTCTATGCTAAGAAATAATTTCTAATTTTTAAAAAAGTATTTGGAAAGTGTAATAGAGATGTAACATGTGCATTTGGTTTTGAAAAGAAAACTAAACTCATTTAGTAATTTCCTAGGGCAATACATGCTCCAGAGAAAACATTGATTATCTTTCAATGGTGTTACACTTCAAATGGCATGACCTTTAGCCTGGGGACCTAAAATTATCACTCTTTTGAGCAGCATGGGCATCGATATCATGCTCTCTCTCTTGAATACATAGTAACCAGAATGATGCATCCATTGATTCTTTCATTATTTATGCATGCATGCATCCAAGCATTTGTCTAACACTTGTTCGCGTACCACTGACTATGACTTGGGCATTTGTTATAGATGTAGAAATACTTTGGTGAACAGAAAAAAAAAATACATTTTGCTTCTCTTTTAAGAAAAGTATTTTGTTGTTTTGTTATTTTATTAATGAAACAATTATGTTATTATGTGATTTACAGGAAGTTATTGATCTAATATCTCAACAGGGGAATTCTATACTTCCAACCCCTGCTTACCCAAGCATTAAAATCCAAGTCGCTGATCTTGCCACTATGAATCACAAAATTGTTTTATACTACAAACATCCAGAAGAATAAAACCAGAAAAGATCAGGTGACAATGAAAAAGCATTTGTACGCCTGGTGTGCAGTCAGGGCACTAAATTCAGACACAAAAGTTGCATGGTGGGAAGAATAAACATTCAAAAGACAAAGACAAAAAAGCAGGAGTGTGGCAAACTGACTTTAAGATGGCTTCATAATCTCTATATTTTGATGTCAATGCTTTTGTATAATCAACTTTTGCTGTCTCTCTTCCCCTACCTTGAGATTGGGCAGGACTGTGACTTGCTCCTAATCAATAATATGACAAAGGTGATGGGATATCACTTCCATAATGAGGCTACCTTATATAAGATTCCATTTTGCTAGCAGACTCTTTCTAGTCTCCTTTTCTTCATGTGTTGGCAAAAAGCCAGTTGCTGTGATTCCTTCTATTACAAGAATTGAATGCTGCCAACAGCCATAAGAGCAAGAGAGCAGATGCTTTCCTAGTCAACCTTCCAGAGAAGAAACCAATTTTTGCCAACACCTAATTACAGCCATGTGAGACTCTCTGAAGAAGACACAGCTAAGCCATGCTGAACTTCTGACCAAAATAAACTGTAAAATGATACATGTATGGTATTTTAAACTGTTAATTGTGTGGTGATTTGTTACAAGATAAAGAAAACTAATACAACATGTACGATAATGTCTGGGGTCTCACCACCCTAGCTACAAGGAAGAGAGGAAGGAGAGAATAAATGAGGCCTATTCCATGCACTGAGATCTAAAATAAGAATGAGTTGTAATGATAGAGATAAAGACCACCCGCGTAGGCAGTCTCTCACCCTTATAAACCTAATTATGTCACTCCTAGAGCTTCGAATACGTACATGGTTTTCATTTTCTTTTCACAACACAATCATTACAAAATTTCATAAAACCCTGCATGGAGCCCTCACCCTGCTTTACAAAGCACTTTTTGTGCTTCAGTCACTTTTCTCCTTTAAAGTCTGAGCAAAAAATCATACTCACCTCTCCATGAGATCTCACACTTCTAATATCTTGAATTGTGTTCTTTGCCTAATACATTTTTACTAATTTTTTTATAACTGTATAGCCAACCATTCTTTCCTCATACATACTTCTTAACGTCCCCAAAACTATAGCAAATCCTCTATTTTAATTATTATTATATTATATATCTCTAAATAATATCTTGCTCTTTAAAATCTATATATCATCACACATCACAAAGGGTGAGAAAGTGAGTGGAGAAGCTTAAAAACAGAAAAAAAGAGGAAAGGTTTAATAGAAATTAAACATTCAAGTGCTATTTGTTATTGGCTACATATTAATTCTTAAGTAATAAATAATGACATGGAGACTGCTTTTCAAAGTAACAATCACATTGTAAATCACTGGGAGATTTAGAAGATGTAAACTTCCAGAGTATTCTCAAACATATATGTATGTTTTAGAATCCATTTAAGTAGCAACGAATATAGGCATGTCTTCAGAAAAGCCTCTTACGTTTCATTCAAGATATTTGCGGTAGTTTTAACTATGCCAAGAATATTAAATTCAAAGAAATATAAAACACATATTACAATAGTTTGTTTTTTCTCATGACAGTGAACTTGCATGCTTAAGAATATATATAGCATTTTTAGACAGCTGCAGACTAGAATGTTCACTGCAGTATCTTTTCTATGAGATCTGCATTTTCTGTTTTTACAAAATGTAGTTTTTTTAATTATCGTTCCTTCATTTTACAAATATTCTTCAATCATGTACTATGTTCCAAAACTTGTATTATTAAATTAAATTTGGAGTAAATTTTTCCAGATAATAGCATACTCACTGTGATGAATGGCAAATGCTGAGAAAACGCATTCACAGTTGTGGCCTGAGAATACCACCACTGGCAAGCCCTGTTTTTCTGGGCAGTGTATTCATTTTACAAAACCCATTGATTAGCTACTGTTTGCTATCTTTTTATACTACAAAAAGGAGCTATTCCAATAACTGTGCCTGAAATAATTCTCTTTCCTTTTATAGTGAGCTTAGTCTGAAGTGTATGGCTCTTCTTGACTTGATCTCAAATACGCTGAAACAGCAGAAGTAGCATTTATTGAACATTTTCTGATCTTACTGTGCAATAAAAGTATTCTTTTTAAAAGTCCCACCGTATGTATTATTTATTTTTATATTTTTATACTACTTTCCCAGCAAAAACCTAAGCATTTGTACATAAAATTTTAAACATGTAAAACACAAAAGCAACAAATGAAAAACCAAGATGGGAAGATGAATATGAAAAGGAAATGCACTGAGGGAATAAAATGAAGAAGAAATAACATAAAAAGAAGGAAGAAGTAGTCTTGGAAAATGAGTAAATATTGCTTAGATTTTGTTCCAAAATATTTGTTACTTTAGCAACAATCTGGTATTTTAGTCAAGAGCAGCTATATTAATATTCTTAGGCAATACATAAATTAAAAATCCAAGGTGATCGATATTTTTATATTATATTCTACAATCCTATTAGGGCTTTGTAATGCTTCTGTTTAGATTCATATTTTCCACATTTGAAAAATATTCAAGACATTTTCCAAAGCTCATAATCAGGTGTGTTTCTCCAAGGTGGTCATAGATACTCGCAATCCCTGACATTTAATATTTGTCATAAGAAAACGGAGATTGAAAGTATTATAACCACATTTTTGAGCTCTATAAAAATATTTGGATATAAATTTAAAAGGTGTTTATATTATTTTTCTATTGTGGCTGTAATAAATTACCACATGCTTAGTGGCTTAAAACAATACCTATTTCATTTCTCACACTTTCCATAGTTCAGAGTCCAACAGGCTCAGCTGGGACCTGGCTTAGAGTCCCAAGGCTGAAATCAAGGTGTTCGCTGGACTGTGCTTATTTCTGGAGGCTCTGGGGTAGAACATGTTTTTAGGCCAAGGCAGCTTGTTGACATTTCACTTCCATGCAGTTGTAGGATCCTGTTTCTGTGGTGGCCATTGGCCAGGGTCTGTTCTTTTTCTAGAGTGCACTTGTATTCCCTGGGTGGAAGCTCCCTTCATCTCAGAACTGCAGTAGCTCGTTAAGTCTCTGTTCACATATCCCTTACCACTCCTTCCGCTTCATCTCTTCTCTGTCCCCTTCTTCTGTAGCTTCTCTCTGACAGGCTGTTCTGCCTCTTTCGTCCATCTTTTAAGGACCCTTGGAATAATTTCTGTGTTTGAAGGTCAGCTAAGTAGCAAACTTAATTCCATAGGCAAAGCCTTTTTTGTCATGTAACTATTATGATCCCAGGATTAGGATGTGGAGTTCTTTGGTGTGGAGCTTTAATTGGCCTATACACATAAACAAATATATCCACGTGCATATCATATAACATATTATATATACACACACATACACACATACATCAGGCAAGTTTAATAAACATTATCAGAAACTTTTTTTAAGCAATGAGCAGGTATTTGCCTTTAAGGAAAACATTTTTTTAAGAGAAAATAATCACCATTTGAAAAAATTATGTAGCTATTATTAATTACAGTTTATTCCACTTCTGATCTTAAATCTAATTTCAGTAGAGTACTTTTCTTTGTAATCATGCAGAATGTTAATTATTGTGCTATATTTCTTAGACTACTTTTATTGGCAATATGAATTCCTCCCTCAAAATTTGTGTACACCTTCTCTCCAATAACTAAACTTATTTTTAAACAATTTCACATTAAGTTTCTTCAAAATATTAATCTAGACAGGCATGTAATTTTATTTAAGGTTGTAGTCAATTTAATTTCAATAATCATTTTAAATTTCAATTATTATTTCATCACAGAATGAGAACAAAACACACATAAAGTATAAATTTGTGATTTGAAGTATTGGAGACAATATGATGAAAAACATCTTTCCTCTCAATGAGCTTATATTTTAGAATACTCATCAAAAACTGTAAATAACAGTATCTAATGAAAGTTGATATCTGAGAGTTTTAAGAAACACTCATGAAGACAATGTTATTGCTAGGTTGGCGAGACAGATAGAAGGACACCGAGCCCAATGTTATCATGTAAGAGAGTGTATTTCCAGCAAACCTTGAAGGGAAACTGAAAGATTAGTTTTTGGCCCCATACAGATTAGCAGAGGATTTATAGGGTTTGAATTTGGGAAGGAGGGGGTTGGGGGAAGAGCCTAAGTTCTGAGAAGGGGTTGGGCAGCTATTCTGAGCACTAACGGCTTCATAGTTTTTCTTTTTTTTTTCTTTTTTTCTAACAAGATCCTATTCTGTACCAGGTGTCCTTATCTGAACTCACCAGTCTCAAGGGAAAGGGAGTGGACAGGCGGACAGGGTGCGGGAGCTGTCACCATGGCTTTCCTTATGCTAAGCTGACTGTGAGGCCCAATAGTTATCTGATACAGGCCATAAATGACGGACATAAAGAAAAAGAACCATACAGATGGTCTGAATGGACCTTCCTGGAAGAAATGTCATAACCTAAAACATGGAGCTAACAGTAAGATATCTAAATTTGTTAAATTCTAGAAATTAGATTACAGCAATATTAAAGAAAATACTGAATGTTTGACTTCAGATCAGAGCATGAAAACATTCTCTGTACATTCACACTGTCACTTTTCCTTTATAAGGTCTACCTACCAAGTGGCAATGACTCTCTTGCCTCAGAAACCTATCTCCCTCTTCACTTTACATTTATTGCTGCATTCAAGATCTTGATTTTACCGTTATGCCCTGCTTATTTTCTGCATCATCAATTACTCTCTGTGAGATACTCTTTTCCCTTTATTTTTCAAAAATCTGTGAATGCAGTATCTACTTATACCACCACAATTGTCTGCATATAAATTGTTCTTATTTCTTAGATGATATCAAAATGAGTTGATATAAACTCTTTTATTGTCTTAATTTCCATCATAATTTGAATTGATCACTCTCTTATCTCTTCTATAGATTCAATTGTTTCAATCCCATGCCATGGTAATTTCTACAAAATATAGCTGAACTTGAATTCATTGAACCTCACTTCCAAACCAATAAGCTATGGCCAAAGGGGAAAAATTCATTTGATAGAAAATATCTTTGCCTAATTTGCTCACCACATATTGTACACATGTATTTATATTCAATTCAATTATGTACCCAACAAATATATATAATCAATTATGTTTCAATAAAAGTAATTGTCGAAAAAAAAAAAA
>NW_007729702.1:121668-124017 GCF_000696425.1 Galeopterus variegatus
TTTTTTTTTTTTCTTCTTCTTCTCATGAATAGGAAGAACACAATGGAAAAATAATAGCACTCCTTTTCAAAGAAGACTTTTCTGACTACCTGGCTACATTTTTAATAAATTATTTCATAGTTAAACAGTTTTGTGCATGGGAAAGTGTGCTCACAATTGCTTTTACTTTTTTCTTGCTGAGTGAATTACTCTTATGAGTTAATTCCATGCCAAGCTACTTGTCATTAGACACTTTTTTGTAATATAGTCTCACTTTTCCCTATTGCTGTATATTTATAATATACTGACTTGATCTATTCTTTTGTCATTCTTTGTTATAATTAGAAGTGTCATCTAGGCCATTCTAGGCAGCAGAGTTAGATTTCTTTCAGGCATTAGGTTATTTCACCATTTTTGAACAAACTTCTGGGTTCTTTCTCTACTGTGTAATTGTATGACTATTGTTGCTATTATCCCTTTCTACTTGGATAATAATGCGTGGCCACCAAACTCATCAATACTGAAGGTCTTGGCATATTTCTTTTTTATTTAAGACATTACCAGATTTACTAACCTATCACACTATTCCTCTTTTCAGCTTGCAAAGACTGAAATACATATTGAAGTCGCCTCTTTTGTTGCTTACTACTTTCTCTTGAAGTTCCTGCAACATACTTGCTTTCTGGCAGCAATGAGATGTCCCAGATACATCTAATTTTGTTTCTGCCTCAAGTAATGGAACTACTCTCCAAAGATTAGCTTTAATAGTTTACAAATTGACATTGTATGATTATTTTTTAATTGTTGCCTTCCTAACTTATACTCAGAGCAAATTGATGCTTGCCAAATTAAACAACAATAACAGTAATAGACAAGAAAATATTCTTTTTTGGAACTCTTATGTATGAGGTACTATCTAAAATGTTTTAAAGAGATATGCACATTTAAATCTCAAAATAAATATTGAAGTAAATTGGAAAAGAAGCTCAGGAACTTCCAGGAAAAAAAAAATATTCAAGCAAATAATGAAGAAACATCACAAGTTTCTAAGATTCCTAAATACTTTAGGAAGAGCTAAAGTTAGTAATTACATGTTTTTCTTTTTAACAGAATTTTAAAAAATAAATTAAAATTTTACATTAGTTGTGTGTTTGTACAGAATTGGAGAAGTTGATTCCTTTGAGTTCTAAAATCAAAGGTTGTCTTTGGAAAAATAACTTGAACAAAAAAAAATGACTTAAATCAAGTATCTACATGTGTTTTTCCCTTTGCAAGTCTACAGAATACCCCCTAACTAAATTATCATCACTTCATCAACTAAATTATTAAATGTTTATATTTTTCAAACTCTGAACTAATATTGGCAACTTTAGTAAACACACACACACACAAATGCACACACACACATTCTAAATTATACTTAACCTTCATGTTGAGAAGAAGAAAAAACAATACCTAGACTCAGAAAGAAAGAGAGGAAGAAAGAGAGAGAGAATGGAAGAGAAAATTTGACATATTAGCTATAATTCTAGGGTAAAAAAAGATGAAATAGTTACATATAGCGAAATACATACCCCACGAATCATAAATAATCAATTCACCAGGAAAATTTTTTGGATGATGGGCATTATGCCAAAGCAGACAAACAAAACACCAAAGAGATAGAGGGAGAGAGACGAATGAGGAGTAAGAGGACTAACTAACTGCATAAATCAGGAGGAAAGCTGCAGATAATGAACAATACAGGAAGAAAAAATAGAAGGCAGCTGTGGTGCTAATAGCAGCCAAGATTGTTAGTGACAATAAGATGGAAAGTAGCAGATATGATGACAGAGTAGAAGATAGTGGAGCGTGACAAGACAATAATCTGGGTTTCTCACCCTGAGGATGAGGATATAATAATGTATTCTCAAATGCACCCAGAACCCATCCTGCCAGTCAGTAGAGGAGAAGAGTGAGATAGGAGCCAGCAGCTACTTGAATCTTAACACTCACTGAAGGCACAAGCCCACCTTACCAGATCTGCCTTTTCTAGCTGCGTTCAGCCAGATTAAGGAGTCATATCCTATGCAAATCACCACAATAGCCAGGTAATTATTCAATCCTATATTGCATATCATCTCCATCTACCTTAACATTAAACATTAAATGTACGTTAAATAACGAATGTGGCTCAAGACAAAAACGAATGGTTCTGTTTAACATTTTAGTATGCAATAATGAAGCATTTAAAAATTTTTAGAAAAATAGAACATTAATACTCAAACTTACCCAATCCTAACATTTTTTAATACATCAACTTTTTCCCTTTCTTAAATGCACTTTTAATTGAAATATTGTATTCACACAGAAAAGTACATGATATACAAG
>NW_007729702.1:124391-125563 GCF_000696425.1 Galeopterus variegatus
TTCTTAAATGCACTTTTAATTGAAATATTGTATTCACACAGAAAAGTACATGATATACAAGGATACAATGCAATCAAATTTTACAAAGTAAAATAATACATGTACCCCCTCTTATTCCCTATGTCCCTAAAGATAACAACTATCCCAACTTTTAAAACATAGGTTAGTTTGAATTGTTTATGAACATTAAATAAATGTTGCTATACAATATAGACATTCTCTGCTTTATTTTGCTCAACATTATGTTAGAAGGAGTCACCCTTGCTATTGAACAAATCAAGAGTTTGCTCATTTTCATTGCTGTATTGAAATTTGATCGTCTTGTTCAAATTTCTACATATGTGTTGGTAATAACTGAATCTGTTTACTCCAGATGTGGTTCAATAATGTAAAAGTATAGTTAAACTGTTACCCAGTAGCATATTTATATAATTCATTTTTTAAATCACATGCAAGATTCTGGAGACACCACTTCATTTTCCGTATATTTTTAAATAACCCTTGGTTCCTGCATTATCGACTTATTTATTTAATATATCTTTCACTTAAAAATGATATAAAATTTTTGAAATGAACAAGAGCTACCTCAAAATAATCAGTATACTTTTTACGAGTAAGGTATTGAAACTGAAATAGATCCAATGAATCTGTGTTTTAGGACATTTCTTTGGAATGGGTGCTGTAAAAGAATAGAAATTATAGACAGGGGTTTATGGAAGATGGACTGTGAATCATGGATTGAGAACAGCAGAGACAAAACGACTTAGCAACATAAGATTGCTACAAAGGATAAAATTTCAATGCCTGTGGTGCCTGGTTGATAAATCTGGAATTATAAGGAAATTAGAAACAATCAGATACTGAAGTCATAATACAGAAGAAATAACAAGTGAGGGATGTATATAATAAAATCATTGAAGTTAGAGATGGGAAAATGAGACAAAACAGTTCCAAAATTTTGAAATTAGCCACAGGATCTGAAATAGTATCAAAGGAAGAATACATACACATACACATGCACATATACATTTGTGAATGCCTATGTGCACACACGGTTATACACATATATATATACACATACATACATATATTAATGCAGGATGGTGGTCAATGCAGTGATTTAGGGAAGATCTGGAATTAGAATGCAGGGTTAAAAGGGGTTTGGATCCCAG
>NW_007729702.1:126074-127355 GCF_000696425.1 Galeopterus variegatus
TGCAGTGATTTAGGGAAGATCTGGAATTAGAATGCAGGGTTAAAAGGGGTTTGGATCCCAGTAGAGGTACTTTAGCAACAATAGGTCTAACCTCATTCAGCTTACTCTGTTTAGAACATGATAGTCAACAAATAGTTTAAAATTATTGCTCTTATTAGTATTTATTATTTTCTTATCAGTATAATTATATTTAATTCAATCGAGAAATATTTTTTCTAGGATTTTTTTTTTTTTTTAACAAAAACCTTAATACTAATGTCAGTGATGATGGCCTGAATAAAGTGGAAGTTAAAATTCATGTATAACAATGTGGAAGTTAAACGCTTTGGTACACAAATATAGTCAAGGGACCAGCAGGAAAGGCATCCCCTGGGAGCTTCTTAGAAATGCCAAATCCCAGATAGTGACTCAGGTCTTCATTATAACAAGAAGTCCAGGTAATTCTTATGCATGCTAGTTTGAGAAGTACTGGAATAGTTACTGAGTATATTTAACTTCATAATATATGAAGTTCCCTAACAAAACTTTACAAATCATAAAATTTATAGTTAGAAAGATCCATAGAGATTGTTTAACTCAAGACTTCATTATACATAATGAGGAAATGGAAATCCAGAAGGTTAGGTTATTGCCTCAAGGCCACATGGCTAACTAGTTATCTACTTTAATAATAATGAACTGTCCCATGGCAGTTTCAGATTTTTAACTTTTAGCATTTGAAAAGCATTATAGTGCTCAGCCTAAAACTTACTCTTATACTAACTGTATTGTATTTCATCTAGTTAATATATAAATAGAAAATAGAAGCAATGCCACCATTTGTAATATAAAAGAAATCCAGAATATTTTTAAATAAACAAATATGTTTAACACTATTATGTAAATATATTAAATATATATACCCATGCATGCAAGTTTTCTAGGGCTGCCAAAACAAAGTAACACAAATTGGGTAGATTAAACAACCAAAATTTGTTGTCTTATAAATCTGTTCTATGTGTCTCATCTAGCTTCTGGTGGTTTGTTGGCCATCTTTGATGTTCCTTGGCTTGTAGGGTCATCAGCCTGATCTCTACCTTCATCTTCATGTGGCCTTCTCCTAATGTGCTTGTCTCTGTGTCCAAATTTTCCCCTTCTATATGAACAGAAGTGATGTAGGATTAGTGCCCACCCTAATGACCTCATCTTCACTTAACTGATCACCCCTGCACCTATTTCCAAATAGAGTCACATTCTGAAGTACTGGCGGTTAGGACTTTAACTTGAATTTGGTGGTGGGTG
>NW_007729702.1:127666-129946 GCF_000696425.1 Galeopterus variegatus
TAAATGTCTTTGATTTCTGGTAAAAAAATAAATTAAAAATAAGAAAATAATTATTACAAAAACATTTAAAAACATGTTTCTTAATTTATTTTTAAAATATCTTTATTCATGTGCTGTGAATTGAATGTCTCCACAAAACTCATTGAAGCTTTCTCCCCATTGTAACAGTGTACAAAGAGTGAGAAATCAGACTATGGCAGTGTTGAAAGGTGGAATCTTTAAGAGGTGATTGGGTCATGACCACTATGCTCTTGTGAATGGGTTCATGCATCTGTGGAGTGATGGGTTAATAGTTGAGAGTTGTCATGGAAGTGGCACTCATGGTTTTACAAGGAGAGCAAGTGGACAAGTTCAAGAGCTTTTGCCGTCCTCACCATGTGATTGCTTGCATCAACACAGGACCCTGTAGAGAGTTCCCACCCAGAAGAAGGTCCTCACCAGATGCACCCCCTGGACAATGGACTTCCCAGCCTCTGAAACTACAGAAAAATTTTTGTTTCTTTGTAAAGTACCCAGTTTCAGGTATTTTGTTATAAGCAACAGAAAATAGACTAATACAGAAAATTGGTAACAGAAATGGGGTGTTGCTAATAACAAATATCTGAAAATGTTTAAATGGCTTTGGAACTGGTTAATGGGCAGAGGCTAGTAGAATTTGGAAGAGCAGGCTAAATAAAGTAAAATTATTGTGGGGGCTTAGAAGACAAAAAGACCAGGGAAAGCTTAGAACATCTTAGACCAGAATGCTGATAGAAGTATGGAATATAGAGATGAGATCTCAGATGGAAATAAGCAAACCAAATAAGCCCAGTGACCATCTGCTAAAGAGGACAGGACAGAAGGGAAGGATCATCAAAAAAATGGAAAAAAGACCTGGAAGGCATTTCAGAAATCTGTGAGCCTGTTCCTCTCCTCATAGGCCCAGAGGCCTAGGGAGACCATGATTTTGCAGAGCAGGCCCAATGCACCTTCCATTGGCTTATTGCCCAGGGCCATCTCAGGATGCTGCTCCCTGCACCTGCACCCTGGCTGCCCCAGTCATGGATCAATTGGCCTCAGGAGCTGCTGGACCCGTGGCTTCAGAAGGTATAAACCAGAAGCCTTGGCAGTATCCACATGGTGTTAAGTCTGCAGATTCAAAGAATGCAAGAGCTATGGAGGCATCATAGCCTTTACCCAGATTTCAAAGGATGTGTGAAAAGTTTGGGGTCCCATGAAGAGATCTGTCACAGGGGTGGAGTCACTACAGAGAGTCTTCACTATAGCAATGCTGAGCAGAAATGTCAGATGAGAGTTGCAGCAGAGAAACCCCCCCATGGAAATGCTCATTGTAGCTGTGGAAGTGGGGACACGTCTGACACCTCAGAACTATAGAGCTACCAGCATGCAATGCCAGCCTGGGGCAACTGAAGTGTGGCCTGGGATTTTGGGGCCCAACCCCTATACCAGTGGGCAGAGGATGCCAGACATGGAGTCAAGGGAGATTATTNGGGGCCCAACCCCTATACCAGTGGGCAGAGGATGCCAGACATGGAGTCAAGGGAGATTATTCTCCAGCTTTGGTGCCTACTCTGCTGGGTTTTGGACATACTTAGGACCTGTTACCTCTTCCTGTTGCCTCATTTCTCTCTTTTGCAAGGGGATTTTCTGCCTTTTCATCCATTGTTATCTCAGAAGTAGACAACTTGTTTTAATTTCACAAATGAGATGTGGGACTTTTTGATTGACAAGTTAAGTCTTTGGGACTATAGGGATGAAATTAATGTATTTGTATGTGAGAAGGACATAAATTTTGAGGAGCCAAGGGTGGAATGCTATGAATTAAATATCTCCCCCCAATTCATTGAAGATTGATTCCCATAGTAACTGTGTTAAGAGGGTGGGTAATCAGACTATGGCAGTGTTGAAAGGTGGGGCCTTTAAGAAGTGATTGGATCATGACCACTATGCCCTTGTGAATGGATTAATGCATCTGTGGAGTAATGGGTTAATGGTTTAGAGAATATTCATGGAAATGGGACTAATGGTTTTATAAGGAGAACAAGTGAGCACATTAAAGAGCTCTTGCCAACCTCACCATGTGATTGCCTGTGTCACCACTGGACCCTGTAGGAGTTTCCACTCAGAAGAAGGCCCTTATCAGGTGTACCCTCTGGACCATGGATTTACCAGCCTCCCTAATTGTGAGAAATTTTGTTTTTTTATAAACTGCTCAGTTTCAGTTATTCTGAGTGACAGAAAACAGACTAATACAGTATGAAAAATAAAATATGTAATCAA